>NW_027362879.1:3930000-3955000 GCF_046119375.1 Phyllobates terribilis | reverse complement strand
GTTTAATTAAACACAGCTGGACTCCATTGAAGGAGTAGAACCATCTCAAGGAGGATCGCAAGGAAATGGACAGCATGTGACTTAAATATGAGTGTCTGAGCAAAGGGCCTGAATACTTATGACCATGTGATATTTCAGTTTTTGTTTTTTTAATAAATTTGCAAAAAATTTCTACATTTCTGTTTTAATCACACGCTGATGACCTATCTTATGAAAAGAGTCAAGTCCCAGACAACCGTCTTTTACTCTTTACTGCCATCTTCCCCATATTTAGGGTGGATAGTGTAGGGCGCCCATTGTTCATACCCAGAATCTATGCCTGTTCCATGTGCAGGAGGTGTGAGTTGTATATATTACACAAAGGTCAACATTGGAGGTGAACTCCAATCCTGACCGTTTTAACCCCTGTGATCAATAGTGACTTTATTAGTCAATAAAGACTCATTCAGACGTCCGTGGTAATCAGTCCATGCACGGACTTTCCCGACCCTAACGTGACTGCTTTATATATTTCTATGAAGCTGTAGACACTCCTGACCCGAGGGCATGTCATTCTGTACGGGGAGTTGGGGAGGAGCGTCAATGTTACTTTGTAACCGCACAGATTTATGTGTCATTTATGTCCATTTTATAGTATTGGGATAATTCACCTGGGGGATCTAATAAATTCCGAATCATCAAATATTCTGAATTATTACATGTCCGTCATAAAGTATACAAACCTCCCTTGGATTGGTATAGAGAGCCCAAACACAAGCTGCTAATTCAAAATGTTATCAGGGTAATTTCCTAATTTTCTGCTCAGTTTCTTGCTTCTGATCTTGTAAAATTCCCCATTCCATTGCTGATCTGTGCCAGATTATCTGCTTCATTAACCCTCAACTGGTGACAGCGCTGCAACCAATAACTGAGATCAGCAGCTTTGCCCGAGTTAACGGCACTACTTGCTCAGAGTCACTGAACTCACTGACTGGCTGCAGCGCTGTCAATGTGACAAATAGCTGACACTCTGCATTAGACCCAGAGAGGGTGAGTAAAGTATTGCTTTAAAAAAGAAAAGAAAATTGTATTAAAAAAACTGTAGTGTAATTCTTTATTATCTTCTATAAGTGCAGCATAAATGACTCTAATGCTATGTCCGTAAAGGACAGAGGCCCAATCTAATCTATACACACCAGCACACACACAACACAAGGGAGTTTACAAAAATATTCTAATTGCACATTACGGAATAAACTACTTTACATACGTACTTTGTACTGATATAGTCACAATTAGGGTAATATTGCTTGACAACATATTTTAAAATATCTTAAAACAAAAATCAATTTCTGCATATAAATTACAGCCAAAATATGCAACACAAAATAAAAAAATAGATCATGATTTTATTATACTCGTCACAAAAATAAGCAATGATGGCATCAATAAATAAACCATAAATAATATATATAAAAAAAAAAACACACAAAACCCTTTGCAACCAAGGAGAACTCCCAAAAGACCTGCGGCACCACCGTTGGGGTTTGTTCACACACAGCGCTTGTGCAAAATTTTTCTTTTTAAATCTTTGTACCATAAATAGCCACAAAATCTCATTCACATGTTGTAGATTTGTTTATTGACCCACGGTGCGTTCTCAATTCAGGAAGAAGCATGCACCTTTTCATGAACCGTGAGCGTCTGTCTGACTCCAGCACACCTCCTCATCAAGACCAATGTGAACAGCGCCGCTCTTGATCACTCTGGCCCCATCTCTTTTAGGATCATGTTGAGCTGCTCTATTTTTTGCCCTCATTCATTTGGAGGATTAGTGTCCCTTTAAGAGGCTTTCCCTTTCATTGTTTTTGGGAGTCCTACTTTTAAAAGGGTTGTCCTGGATTAGAAAATGAAAACTCTATTCCCCACCTTCCCCCGCAGACACGGCACCATGTCTGTTACTGCGGCTCAGCCCCTACATCGCTGGGCTCCCACCCCAGGCACCGATCATGGGAAGAAGACGCTGCTTCTGACTATCACGGACCTCACTTATAAGCTGCATCTTCAGAAGATTTTGGAATCTGCAGTTGGGAGGGACGGTCATTTTATGATGATCTTCCTATTACATCTAGGAGCTTTGTTCTTGTATTGTAGCACTACAAGCGCTTGTAAACTCGTCCATAAAACCAATATGATATTGGTCACAATGAGCAGACAAGTCAAGAAGTGAGAACGATTATTCTGGTAAGATTATCCATGCAATTTACAAAAAAACCTAATAGCAGCTTCAATGAGCATTCAAGATGGCAGCCGTTCACTATGCAGCAGGCAGACACGTAAAGGATGGCGGGGGGATACTACACAACATTGACTCTTACCATATTAGTACTAGCCCAGTAATGTGACGCTGAGACCCCACATGTAACTACCTTGCAGCACGAATATAAAAGGATCAGTACGTTTTCTGAAAACCAGTGTGGGAAGCACTTAGAGAGACCCCTATGGCTCTTAGCCCCCAGATAACATGCAAGGATTCAAGTACGCGGGACCCCGCTAATCCGCTGATGGGCCGGATATCTGCAACGTACAGAGCTGGAATTCCTACAGAAATACAAAAGTGACCAGTAAATTCTGGACTATAAATTCTTATTATCGGCTTTTATTTTCGCTTTTCAATAGTGGTATCTTATTTTTCCACCCCAATGTATTCTCAAAAAAGTGATGGGAAATGCAATGTGTAGGGCCATCCAATAGGGACCACAGCTGATTTTTCAATTTCTTTGGGGTTACTGCTCTACCTCACTTATATAAGTCAATAAGAAAGTCTCTCCCCACTATATTATGGAGACCTACATAAAAGTGCCAAAGCTTTTTGTTTTTTTTCCTTTATTTCCTCCAATATTGTATTCATACAGGAATGCTTCCATTAAAGTTTGCAACATACTGTACTTTTTGGCATCTGTTTGAAGGATGGACCTATTTTGAAGTTCTGAAAAGTCTAATAGATCTGTACCGATACCGATTAATAATTAAAGGGGTTGTCGCGGACTTTAACATTCATGGCCTTTCTTTAAAGAGGTGGTCCACTACATTGTATAATGACCCCATCGATTTACACATGTTAACTAAATAAATGTTTTTGTAAATACCTCCTGCTTCCATATGTACCTGTGGGTGGCGCTATTGCTGACTGCTCAGTCTGCATCACGTGACCCCGGCTGCAGGTATTTAAAAGGTGTAATTTGATGGGGGCATTATACAATGTAGTGACCACCTCTTTAAGATAAGTCATCAATGTTTGATCAATTGGGGTGCTCATTAGCGGAGCTGCACTGCAGAGCTCTGTGGAGGGAATAGTGGCTGCGCCTGCGTACTACACATCTGCCCCCTAACGATTTGAATGGGGGGCCGATATGTAGTACTCCGTCAACAGAGCTCGGCACCTGAGCATTTCTGGCCACCGTTGACACAGGAACAGCTACAGCACGCACTATCAATCAGACATTGATGATCAAGTATAGGCCTTCAATAAAGTCTTGGACAGCCCCTTTAAAGTCTCCAAATGAGATTCTGAAGTTTTGTTTCATTGGCAGTCTATGTGGAAACAGTATAAAGTTACAGAAGATCGGACCGATGGTATACCATAGCACAAAAAATTAGTCTTTAAGGGATTATTCAGCCATAGACATTGGGTCATGGTTTTAATCATGTGACGAAAATCACATTGTTTTACTGTAAATTGCTGTGGTCACAGGCCAAACACTTTATGCTTGCGTCCTTTTTTTCGAACTTTTCTCGGCCAGGTGGCAAGAACCTTACATGTGATAGTCATGCCTAACATAACTAGGAGGTAGGGGATTAATACCCAATGTCAGATCCTGGATGACCACCATTAGTCTACCAGCAACTTACACAGAAGCAAAGCACATTCAGATCTTTCACACAGTGGACCGAAACCCGAAAACCATGTAAGTGTCCATATTTCCAGTACAGGGCACCTTTGTCAATGACAAACCTTAAATATACAAATATATTGGGACAGGATTCATGCTCCACGGACATGTGGTTTGAAATCATGAAAGGAAACAAAATGCATTATAAGGTTGGCTCTTAAAAAAAGATAACTGTTTATGAATATTCCCGGAGGCTGCAGACACGCACTTAAGGCGTAGAGCCAATAAACGATGAACGAGCGCTCATAGGAATCATTTCAACATACGATTATTGGCCCATCTAACCAGGACCACAATCGGCAGACAAACTAGGAAAGCACCGTTTCATTGGGTGCGATACATTTTATGCATTCATTAAAATTCTTAACGGCAGCACATTACTCAGTGTAAACAGGAGACGTGCTGCTGATAACATGATACCAGATTATTAGCGATCATTGTGTCCCCGTCATTGTTTCATCAACCTGTGTATGCACTTTTCCAATTGTCAGTCGTTCAATTGCCTGGATCAGACCGACTATATAGGACATTAGTATCTGGTCTCCGCTGCACAAACTACCACTGATACATGTGAACAAAGTCGATATGTTTTTTTTTCCCCCAGTATATCCCTCCCAGCTTACATCACTCCCTATAAATAAATAGAAGCACTAATATAATAGCAAGTGGTTAATAAGACCTCTAAGCAGTCAGGAACACTGCTTCATCTGAATCGGGATCCTTCCCACTGTCCTCGCTGGGTAACGAGTCTCCACCACTCGGAGACCGGCAGCTCAAGTCCTCCACCCCAGATTCCTGGTCACTGTTAGCCGACAGGTCGGGGTCCAAGCTCTTCAAATGGTCCTGGGTTAGGATCAGGGCCGAGTCCTCCTCACCTTGGGATGGACTACGAGAGGGAAACAGCTTCAGGTTGGTGCTGTAATCTTAGGGCGTATTAGACGGAGAGTGTTTGGTGATGCATATCTGGAAGTTGTGGATTTTTGGCTGGTCATTGAGATTCTTGTAGGTTTCATTTGACTCTCGAGTTTCCAGTTTTGTTAATCTCTAAAGGAAAAATTGTTAGACAAGAGCAAAAGTTACATTGGGTTAGGGCATGTTAATGTAACCTCTACATGCAAGTCGATCAGCAGTGGTTTAATGGTCTGTTTAGTAAGGCCGGCCGCACTTATGTTATCGTCAGCACATTTCTCGTTTACACAGGACAATGTGCTGCTAATGATAATTTTTAAACTTGCTCAAAAATTATCACACCAATGAATGTTTTGCCCCTCCATTGGATGTTTGATGGCCTGTTTAGGCAGCCAACAGTTGGGAATGAGGGAACGCTCCCTAACCCAATTATTGGCCTGCCTAAATGAACCTTTACTTGAAAACTTTATACCAATGAACAAACTTCTCTGGTGCCATAAGAAATCTGTAGCACCCTGAGGATTCGGCTGCTACAGGGGTATTGCACCTCAACCCAGAGGTGTGATATTCCACTCCCGGGTGAGGATGGAGTGTGGAACTGAGCTCAGTAGGCTGCATGCACTACACACATCCCATTTCCGGGGGACAGACCAATGGTACTCCCACTAGAGAAATGTGCAGGTACGACAGTGTCTGTCCCTGGCTGGAGTGGGAGGGGGGTGGAACATCCCAGTAGTGTAGGGGCAGATAGGGGGAGCAGTCTGGGTAGTGCTAGGAGCTCATTGGGTGCTGGTCACCTGAGCTCACACATAGAGGGAGTATATAAGGTGGGAACCATCTTAGAACAGGGTCTTTTGTAGAGGTTTGGTCAGACAAGCAGAGCAGCTCAGCCAGCTCCAAGGCCAAGAGAGAGAGAGAGGAGAAAGAAGGACCCAGAGGGGGAGAAGAGAGAACTCCAAGAACCCAAGATTAGATCAGAGGGTGAAGAGTTGGCACAAGGGTACCGGATCCCAAGCTGGTGGAGGGCCCTAATCCTTAGCCAGAGACCGGAGGTCGTGGGCAGGATCTGCCACGACCACCCACTAAATCCACCCGGAAGGCAAACCAAGAATAGGGTCAGGGAACCCAGAGACAAGGGTTTACCAACAAGAGGCCCGAGGGAGCCGGACTTAGGTGGATCCCTGGTGGGGAAGGCCAGAGAGAAGGACAAGTCAGAAAGGGAGCTCAGGACCACGCTCCAGAATCACCTGGGGGTTGGCCGAGTCCAGGACCTGGTGGACGCAGCACGGCTCGGGCGGTCACTCAAGGCCGGAGTGACCAGAACAACAGCAGTAAGTAAAAACCCTGAACTGCACAGCCCGACTCTGAGTCTCATTACCATCCTCACTGCACCTCCACAACCACCATCCTCTACACCTGACCCCCTGAGGCTATACCCCTCCCGTTGGGGGTTATACTACCTGAGCTGCACACACATCACCAGCCTCAGCGGACCCTGCTGCAGCGGCGGCCGTATTGACCGCAATTCAACGGGTGGCGTAGTCGACATAAAAGAACATCTAGTAACATCTATAAGGACTGCCACACACTGAGCTTGACACCCTGGGCACGGACCGGGTCACCGCCACTCGGAGACTACAACCCCCATCTGATCCGGCTCCGGGTATCCCCCAAACAACACTGGCCCAGGGGGCGCGTCAACTTTGGCGTAGTCGGCAGGATCACGTGCCCGCAACAACCGGGTACTGCGTGCCTGAAGAGAAGTTCACCGTTACCTTAAAAAGAAGTCTCCCGCCGGTTCCGGAGGGTCCCCGCCAACGGACCCCATCACAGGTCGTTTCCCGCCGGTTGTCCGCCATTTGCAGCTTTTTCCCGCCATCCATGGAGTTTCCCGCCACTGGGAGACGATTCCCGCCATTTCCAAAGATTTCCCGCCTTGGAAGAGCAGACGCCATTATGGGCGTGCCAGAGGGTGGCAAGAGGCCACCTCCCATCGTGGGCCAGGTCGAAGAATGGCGCCAAAAGCGGAAACCGCGCCCACCAACAGAGACTGTGATGCTGGAAGTGTCCATCAGCGTGAGAGAACTGCCCCTGGAACTGAAGTTGCCCCGGGACCACCCTCAATGTGGGCGGAGACAGAACAAGAGAGCAAAGATGGGTGTCGCCTGGAGCAGTCTGGAGAGAGCGCACCCGGAGACAAGAAGTCTGGAGAGGAGTCCAGAGAAAGCCTACCCGGAGATGGAGGGAGAGTCAGGCAGCACCGACCCAGTGGTCAGGAGCCTGCTGCAAGCAACGACCCCACTAGGCTTAGTGGAGGTCCTGGCACAGCTCCCCCGAGACCGGGAGTATGCACAGACTGCGCTGGAGAGCCTCGCACGGAGGATGGCCCGGGTACAGCGAGAGACGTTGGCGGAGTGGAGCCGAGAGATGGCCCAGCAGACCGAAACCCGTCAGCGGAGCACGCCACCCGAGACGAGGAGACAGACCGCCTCTGAGGATGGTGCAGGAGGACTGAAGGCCGGAGACGGCGCCGAGAAGGGAGCTGAACGGACGGAGGCAGGTAAAGGGGACGTCTCCCCCCGAGCCGGGAAACCGCGTGCCTGCCCCAGCTCCCCGTCGCAGAGCCCGAAGTTCCCCCTGCCGTGCCCGTCGCTGCATCGTCACCGCCGCCGACTAGGCCTCAACCGGAAACCGCGGCCGCGACCCCTGTGACGTCACGCGCCTCAACCCTGAGCGCGGCGAAGCAGGAAATACCACCGGCCTGGTCGCAAGGTCTAGTACCTTCGGGCGCCGCAATTCCAACAGCGCCCCCTACCTCCGCGGAGCCACCGGCCTGGTCGCAGGGCCGAGTAACCCAGGGCGCCGCCGTTCTTACGGTGCCCTTTGCCTTTAGGGTGCCCCAAGCCTGGTCGCAAGGCCTGGTCAACCCGGGCGCCGCTACCATCAACGCGCCCTCAACATCTAGAGTGCCGCACCTGGGTGAAAATCTATTTGCCCAGCATACGTGCCCGGATGGGCAGCCCTTTGTATGGCCCCAGGAGTACATTCAGCTGGAACTCCAGAGAGCAAGGCCCATGTGCGAGCCCCTAATTCCGGCTCCGAAGCCTGTAAAGAGGACCTCACCCCCGCTGGAGGAGGCATAGTTTGACTGGGACCCCACCGGAGAAGACCTCATGGGGTTCACTCAGGAGACTCGGGCGGCCGCAGCGGAGCGTGCAGAGTGCTGCCGCCAGCAGCTCGAAGTCTTCGAGAAGGAGCGGAGAGAGAGGCGGGTCCGGGAACAGCAAGCACAGATAAGGAGGGCGGAGCAGAAGAGCCGGACCAGGAGGAATCCCCGTGCAGCTCATGGTCCCCCTTCCACCGGGACTGTGATAAAATTCAACATGCAGCATGGGTGGGGCTTCATTAGAGACCATCATACCCCCGGCGACGTCTTTGTGACCCGCAGAGACGTAGAAAGCCATCTGCCGGAGGGACACAGAGGTCGTGACCTGTATGTAGGGGACGAGGTCACCTTCACCCGGCACAAGTGTGCCAAAGGACCCTACGCCCTCCATGTGCATCGCCTGACGGAGGAGGAGCTGCGGTGTGAGGAGGAGCAAGAGGACCCGGACGGGTCTGAAACTGAAACCAACCAACAAGAAAGAGCAGGAGGACGCCGTCGTTGAAGTACGGTAGAGAGAGACTGTATAAAGTTGCCCGTCGGGGTACCAAGAACTGTTACTTATTTAAAATATGTTCCCCATTGGGACAAAGTGTGAACTGATGCCCGTGTGTCCCTAGTTCCTAATACCTGGCCGAGGACTGAGAGCGGCCATATCCCCTTTGTATATAGTTGCGCTTCCTAAAGCGCCCCCTACTGGTTTTATGGGAAAACCATTTTTTCTTCAAGAGACTGTCGCACTTTACTCGGTCACAAGTTGCACCGTGACCGGAGGAACCAGAGACAGGAATGTTTACAAGAATGTTATTTATGAAAACGTTTTATTGTTGATATATATATGATGTTTTATATGTTTATATGTTGATGTTTATGAAAAATAATTGTATGTTTTGGATGTTTTTTATATCTTACAGCCCGAGGACGTGCTGTGATTTACCAGGGGGGAATGTAGCACCCTGAGGATTCGGCTGCTACAGGGGTATTGCACCTCAACCCAGAGGTGTGATATTCCACTCCCAGGTGAGGATGGAGTGTGGAACTGAGCTCAGTAGGCTGCATGCACTACACACATCCCATTTCCGGGGGACAGACCAATGGTACTCCCACTAGAGAAATGTGCAGGTACGACAGTGTCTGTCCCTGGCTGGAGTGGGAGGGGGGTGGAACATCCCAGTAGTGTAGGGGCAGATAGGGGGAGCAGTCTGGGTAGTGCTAGGAGCTCATTGGGTGCTGGTCACCTGAGCTCACACATAGAGGGAGTATATAAGGTGGGAATCATCTTAGAACAGGGTCTTTTGTAGAGGTTTGGTCAGACAAGCAGAGCAGCTCAGCCAGCTCCAAGGCCAAGAGAGAGAGAGAGGAGAAAGAAGGACCCAGAGGGGGAGAAGAGAGAACTCCAAGAACCCAAGATTAGATCAGAGGGTGAAGAGTTGGCACAAGGGTACCGGATCCCAAGCTGGTGGAGGGCCCTAATCCTTAGCCAGAGACCGGAGGTCGTGGGCAGGATCTGCCACGACCACCCACTAAATCCACCCGGAAGGCAAACCAAGAATAGGGTCAGGGAACCCAGAGACAAGGGTTTACCAACAAGAGGCCCGAGGGAGCCGGACTTAGGTGGATCCCTGGTGGGGAAGGCCAGAGAGAAGGACAAGTCAGAAAGGGAGCTCAGGACCACGCTCCAGAATCACCTGGGGGTTGACCAAGTCCAGGACCTGGTGGACGCAGCACGGCTCGGGCGGTCACTCAAGGCCGGAGTGACCAGAACAACAGCAGTAAGTAAAAACCCTGAACTGCACAGCCCGACTCTGAGTCTCATTACCATCCTCACTGCACCTCCACAACCACCATCCTCTACACCTGACCCCCTGAGGCTATACCCCTCCCGTTGGGGGTTATACTACCTGAGCTGCACACACATCACCAGCCTCAGCGGACCCTGCTGCAGCGGCGGCCGTATTGACCGCAATTCAACGGGTGGCGTAGTCGACATAAAAGAACATCTAGTAACATCTATAAGGACTGCCACACACTGAGCTTGACACCCTGGGCACGGACCGGGTCACCGCCACTCGGAGACTACAACCCCCATCTGATCCGGCTCCGGGTATCCCCCAAACAACACTGGCCCAGGGGGCGCGTCAAATCCATAACGCCACAGTGCTCAGGCATTACTGACATTGAAAAGACACAAGGTAGAGACCCTGGTTACAGTGATGTGTCACTTAATGGTCTGATTGCTGTAGTTTTTATAAAATCACTATTTTATCAGCAAGCAGATTATCATTGGGGACTAGTAAACCTGCTGCCAGGTAGTCCTACATATTCATAAGCTCTGTACAACCCCGCCCCCATCACTGATTGGCAGCTTTCTGCAAATGTAGTATACACAAAGTGGCCAATCAGTGGTGTGGGCGGGGTTATACAGAGCTCAGCAGTCAGAGAACTGCCAATCAGTGATGTGGGTGGGGTCTGCTGCAGATAACACAGTAATTTTATCAAAATGACAGCAGGTAGCCCAGTAAGTGACAGATTGTTGGAATCAGGGCCTCTGCCCCTATATTGCGCTGCACTCAGATGGGTAGCAAAAACCTGGTAACAGATTCCCTTTAATGGTGCTCTCTTCCAGTTATTGTGTTGGAGAACACCAAAGACGTAGGGCATCGGCTAAAAATGATTGCCTCTTTTTTATCTTGTGCAGGGTTTCTATATATAATCATTTAAAATTGTTTCTCAGTCACCATTAAAAGCTGAATTGGTTTACACTGAAACCTAAGCGGAGGTATAAACATCAAAAACATATAGGCCAGGAAGCTGGATTTTCAGTATTTCTACCACACCTTCTCCATGAACTCCATTTCCTCCTCCAGCTGCTGCGTCTCTTCTTTTACTGCCTGTAGAAAATCAGTGACTGACTGGCGAGGGTGCATTCCTTTCTCAAATCGGTTATAGAGGCCCCTCCAAAACCTTCCATGGTGAAAAATAAGTTTGAAGAGTTAGTATATGCACAAGTACAGAAGATTATCATCGAGCAATTCTCATGATATATGTTCTTAAGACGTGCTAGCTCATGGTACACACATGAAGGGCTAGCTCACAATGCTGTATATTCTCCCATGCCAGAGAATTGGGCCGATTATGCTAATGACACTCTGCTTTAACTCTGAGTGTGATCCAATTTTCTCGCATGGAAGAATTGCAGCACAGGTGTGGAGAAGATGGAGGACTTAATTTTTCCATCTTCTCCATTGTCTCTGTGCACGTACATCAGACTGCACTCGGATAACATAGTATATTATTGGTCCGAGTGCTATCCGATAAAACATCACATAGCACTAGCACTCGGCCGTGTTACGTGGCAATGTGAGCGAGTCCTAATGAGTCCCTCAGTGGCTGATCTATGGCTGGTGACTTCAGATCAGTGAAAATATGTGGTGGCAAGTTGGGCCTCATTACTCGGACAGCACACTGACACAGCCTATCCTTACACTATTCACATGTCCGTTCTGTTATTTTGCTGACTGATGGTCTGTATATAAACAGAGACATCCCCTACATTGACCTTATTTGCGGACATCCAAGTTGCATCCTACTGCTATTCTTCATTTTCACTGACTGGGTACTTGAAGAAGCTTGGGAAACCTCTGTCACGTTGTTTTTGCATATGGCAAAACCATTGATAAAAACGGACATGTGGACTAAATATGCCCGAAAATTGGATCTAACACACTTGCAAAATTGGTCTGTTTTGTACAGGCAAACAAAAAAAAACAGCTTTTGCCTGGATTCACACGTGTGTTTTGCGGTCTGAGTATGCTTCAATGCAAAGACTGGCTTCAGGTCTCCTGACCCAAACTTGACTTTATATTATGCGTTTATATAGAAAGTTCCCGATCAGGGACATCCGCATGCCCTATTAAAGGGGTTGTACCAAGTATATAAGTAATCCCCTATCAACAGGATTTAGGAATTGATCGCTAGGGGTCAGTTCCACAGAGAATGAATGGAGTAGAGATGTACATGCTCCCCCTCTGCTCTGTTCAAAGCTTGCTCTACAGAACCTCCTGGGGATTGTTGGGGGTCCCAGCGGTCTCACCCCCAAAGATCAATACTTTATCGCAGTCTAAATATGTGCAAAATGAATCACCGTGTCACAAGCTGTCATAGATGTCAGTAAATCTGTCTAAAGTGAATTGATTTGTGGCAGGCAGAAGATAGAACTGACCAGTGAGCTCTGACGCAACCTGTAACGGGTCTGGGAGGTGGAACCTCTGTGCAACTATACAAGGGGGCAGTCCTTGTAAGGAAGCGGGTGGCTCCCAGGGAAGACGGGCAGGTAGTCACGGCAAGTGATAGGGACAGTCTCTGGGTAGAGGGGCAGGTAGTCACGGCAAGTGACAGGGACAGTCTCTGGGTAAAAGGACGGGTACTCACGGCAAGTGACAGGGACAGTCTCTGGGTAGAAGGACAGCAGGCAGGTGGCTGGTGAGCGCTCCCAGGTGAGCGGGCGAGAGTCTCTGGACGGGCAGGTGGTCACGGCAAGTGACGGCAGAGCCCCCAGGTAGGCTAGCAGGCAGGTAGCAGGTGAGCGCTCCCAGGTGAGCAGGCAAGAGTCTCTGGACAGGCAGGTGGTCACGGCAAGTGACGGCGGAGCCTCCAGGTAGGCTAGCAGGCAGGTAGCAGATGAGCGCTCCCAGGTGAGCGGGCAGTCTGGTCCATAGACAGACTGACAGGTGTCGGAAAGCAGACCGTCGGACCGCAGGCTTGCAAGCAGGTAAACGGATATCAGGCAGGAATCAAGCAGGAATCTGGCAGGTAACTGGCAGGTAACAGGCAGGAATCCGGCAGGTGACTGGCAGGTAACAAGCAGGAATCTGGCAGGTAACTGGCTGGTAACGGGACCTGAGGGCTGAAGCAGAGTGAAGGCTTTGCAACAACATTGCTCGGGCACCTCCATTTTGGAGGAGGTGCCTTAAATATGGGAAGTCCTCCGGCAATTGGCCGGGGACTCCTTAGGACGGCGCGCGCGGTCCCTTTAAGAGAGGGGGAGCGCGCGCGCGCCCTAAGCACACTGCCGGGGAAGGAGCGCGTGCCGGAAGCAGCGGGGAGAGAAGCGCTGGAGGACGCCGCGCCAGAAGCGGGGAGGTGAGAGGGACGGCGTCTCTGCCTAGTACGGGGCAGAGACGCCGATGCTACAGTACCCCCCCCTTTAGGCCCCCTCTTTTTTTGGCCAGAAAGAAATTTTTCAAGGAGAAGCGGGGCGTTGATGTTCTCCCTGGGTTCCCAAGTTCTCTCCTCAGGACCAAACCCCTTCCAATCTACCAGAAAAAAGGTCTTTCCTCTAACCCTCTTGGAGGCCAGAATACTCTCTACCTCAAAGACGTTATCAGCGGAAACCGGAGCAGGAGGGGCACCTGGATTATTGGAAAAAGAGTTAAAGACAACGGGTTTGAGGAGAGATACGTGGAAGGAGTTGGGAATCCGTAGGGTGGCCGGGAGTTTTAATTTGTAGGCCACAGGGTTAATTTGCCTGAGGACTTCGAAGGGACCGATGAATCGAGGGCCCAACTTGAAGGAGGGTACTTTGAGCCGCACATGTTTGGACGAGAGCCAAACCTTGTCTCCCGGACGGAATTGAGGCGGATCCAGACGTCTCTTATCAGCATATCTCTTCATCCGCTCAGAGGACAGAAGAAGAGCGGACCTGGTACTCTCCCAAATAGTAGAAAATTCGCTGACAAGAGACTCCGCAGCAGGGTTGTCCACAGAAACGGAGACAGGGAGCGGAATCCGGAGGTGCTGGCCATAGACAATAAAGAACGGGGACTTGGAAGAGGATTCGCTCTCGTGGTTATTATAAGAGAACTCGGCCCAAGGAAGGAGGTCCACCCAATCAGAATGGTGGGCATTAACAAAGTGCCGGAGATAGCTGGTAAGGATCTGATTGATCCGCTCCACTTGACCATTGGACTGAGGGTGGTAAGCGGAGGAGAAGTCCAGGGTGACGTCCAGCAGTTTACATGTGGCTCTCCAGAAGCGTGAGGTAAACTGAACCCCTCGATCCGACACGATGTGGAGGGGTAGGCCATGGAGACGGAAGATATGGCGAATAAAGTCCTTAGCCAGCTCAGGTGCAGACGGAAGACCAGGCAGGGGAATGAAGTGGGCCATTTTAGAGAAGCGGTCCGCGACCACCCAAATGACAGTACACCCGGCAGAGACAGGAAGATCGGTAATGAAGTCCATAGCGATGTGTTGCCACGGGGCAACAGGTATGGGAAGCGGCAGGAGATGACCAGCTGGTAAGTGTCTGGGAATTTTGTTGCGGCCACAAGATGAACAGGCAGAGACGAAGTCTACCACATCCTTACGCAGGGTAGACCACCAGTAATGCCGGGAAATGAGTAGGAAGGTCTTCTTTTGGCCGGCATGGCCAGCTAGTTTAGAAGAATGACCCCAGCGAAGAACCCTCTCACGGTCTGGAGGCGCCACGAACGTCTTGCCGGGTGGAAGACGAGTCAAATCCAAGGGGGCCACATTCATCACCTTGGAGGGGTCGATAATGTGCATAGGCTCCTCCTCTTGGTCGGAGGACAGGAAGGATCGGGACAAGGCATCAGCTTTGACATTTTTGTCCGCCGGGCGGAAATGAAGGATGAAATCGAAGCGGGCAAAGAACAAAGACCACCGGGCTTGACGTGGATTAAGTCCCTGGGCATTTTGGAGATATGCCAGGTTCTTGTGATCCGTATAGATGATCACCGCATATAGGGCCCCTTCAAGCATGTAACGCCACTCCTCCAGCGCCAATTTAACGGCAAGCAGTTCTCGGTCTCCTATGGAGTAATTGCGCTCAGAGGAGGAGAAGATTTTAGAGAAAAAGCCGCAGGTTACCATTCTCCCGGAGGAAGACTTCTGGGTGAGCACCGCTCCGGCTCCAGAGGAGGAGGCATCAACCTCCAGGTAGAACTGTTTGTTGCAGTCCGGACGGTGCAGCACAGGGGCAGAGGAGAAGGCTTGTTTCAGGGAAAGGAAGGCCTCCTCAGCTTCGGATGACCATACCTTGGGATTTGCTCCCTTACGGGTGAGCGCAGATATGGGCGCAGTCCGTGACGAGAAGTGAGGAATGAAGAGACGATAGTAATTAGCGAAGCCCAGGAATCGCTGTATCGCCTTCAAGCCCTCCGGACGGGGCCACTTTAGGACAGCAGAGAGCTTCTCGGGATCCATTCGCAAGCCTGTCTGGGAGATAACATAGCCCAGGAAAGGAAGAGAGGTCTGCTCAAAAAGGCACTTCTCGTATTTAGCATAGAGGTGGTTCTGCCTGAGCCTAAGCAGGACCTGACGAACATCCCTCCGGTGTGTGGGAAGATCCGGAGAGAAGACCAAGATGTCGTCCAGGTATACCACCACGCAGGAGTAAAGAAGGTCACGGAAGATGTCGTTGACCAGTTCTTGGAAGACGGCGGGAGCATTGCAGAGACCGAAGGGCATCACACGGTACTCATAGTGTCCGTCCCGGGTATTAAATGCTGTTTTCCACTCGTCTCCCTGACGGATACGGACCAGGTTATAAGCTCCACGTAGATCCAGCTTGGAGAAGATCCTGGCGCCTTTAAGACGATCAAATAACTCAGAGATGAGCGGAAGGGGGTATTTATTTTTAACCGTGATCTGATTGAGTCCTCTATAGTCAATACAGGGGCGTAGCGAGCCGTCTTTCTTTTTGACAAAGAAGAATCCGGCTCCAGCCGGGGAGGTAGATTTCCGGATAAATCCCCTAGCCAGATTCTCTTCAATGTACTCAGACATGGCCCGGGTCTCGGCTGCAGACAACGGGTAGATACGCCCACGGGGAGGAGTGGTGCCAGGTACCAGGTCGATCGGGCAGTCATATGGCCTATGGGGTGGCAACGTCTCTGCTTCCTTCTTACCGAAGACGTCCGCATAGGGCCAGTAAGGAGCCGGGAGACCTGGTAAATTAGCTGGAGTAGGCGGAGGGCGAACTGGGCGGACCGGAACCAGGCAGGTCCTATGGCAGTCTGGACCCCATCAGAGTACTTCACCGGATCGCCAGTTCAATACGGGTTCGTGTGTCTGGAGCCAAGGTAGACCTAGCAACAGGGAGTGAGAAAGTCCGGACAACACATGGAATGAGATTTCCTCAGAGTGCAGCATTCCCACCTGCAGGGTTATGGGTTCAGTGACGAGCAGGATGGTCTCCGAGAGAAGTCTTCCATCCACGGAGGCGACTGATAATGGTTCAGCCAGGGAGTTGGTGGGAATACGGTATCTCTACCAGAGACTGGGAGATGAGGTTTCCAGCAGCTCCAGAATCCAGGTGGGCAAGTTCAAAGTGACGGTTTTCTCCCCAAGCAATAGAGACCGGTAAAGTCAGAGACGGAGAGGGCTTACTTTTGTCTAGGACGACCTCTGCGAGCGGTCCTAGACACTGGCGTTTCCCGGCTTCTCCGGGCAGGAAGAAGTGCTCCATACTGCCACAATAGAAACAGCTTCCCTCGGCTCGGCGAGATTCTTGGCGAGATTTGACCATCTTGGTCTGGTCGATCTGCATAGGTTCAGGCGAGGGCGCCCGCGGAGTGACTGATTGAGAGGCAGGTCTCAGGGAAGTAGGAGCAGAGCAAGAAAAGTCTTTCTCCCAGGTAGTCTCTTTGGCACGTTCTTGGAACCGGATGCCAATCCGGGTAGCTAGTGACACCAGGTCATCCAGAGTGATAGGAATGTCCCGACCAGCTAACTCGTCCTTAATCCGACCGGAAAGACCCTCCCAGAAGACGGACACCAGAGCCTCATTTTCCCAGGCAAGCTCAGAAGCGAGGGTGCGGAACCGTATGGCATATTGGCCCACGGTGAGACTCCCTTGGCGGAGACGTAGCAGTGAGGAGGCAGAAGAGGTTTTCCGTCCAGGTTCATCGAAGACTTTCCGGAAAGCAGCGAGGAAAGACGGCAGGTCGGACACCAGGGGATCCCCTCTCTCCCACAGGGGATTTAGCCATGCCAGTGCCTCCCCAGTAAGATGGGACATGATGAAGGCCACCTTGGCCCGGTCGGAGATGAACTGGTATGCCAATAGCTCAAAGTGCAGGGTGCACTGGTTTATGAAACCCCGAGCTAAAGTAGGTTCGCCGGCAAAGCGTGGAGGTGCCAGAAGCCGAGGTCCATAGTCGGGTACCATGAAGGGACTGGATTGCGGTACCGCAGGAATGGGCACGGCTGGACCAGAGGTAGACATAGACAAGTCACACAATGCGCCTAGACGAGAGTTAACGGACCGTAGATAGGACAGTACCACCTCCTGCTGAGTTTTCTGACGTAAGACTTCCTGGTGCAGATCAGAGATCTGGGGGCCACCGGGTTCCATGGCCCGAGCAAACTGTAACGGGTCTGGGAGGTGGAACCTCTGTGCAACTATACAAGGGGGCAGTCCTTGTAAGGAAGCGGGTGGCTCCCAGGGAAGACGGGCAGGTAGTCACGGCAAGTGACAGGGACAGTCTCTGGGTAGAGGGGCAGGTAGTCACGGCAAGTGACAGGGACAGTCTCTGGGTAGAGGGGCAGGTAGTCACGGCAAGTGACAGGGACAGTCTCTGGGTAAAAGGACGGGTACTCACGGCAAGTGACAGGGACAGTCTCTGGGTAGAAGGACAGCAGGCAGGTGGCTGGTGAGCGCTCCCAGGTGAGCGGGCGAGAGTCTCTGGACGGGCAGGTGGTCACGGCAAGTGACGGCAGAGCCTCCAGGTAGGCTAGCAGACAGGTAGCAGGTGAGCGCTCCCAGGTGAGCAGGCAAGAGTCTCTGGACAGGCAGGTGGTCACGGCAAGTGACGGCGGAGCCTCCAGGTAGGCTAGCAGGCAGGTAGCAGATGAGCGCTCCCAGGTGAGCGGGCAGGCTGGTCCATAGACAGACTGACAGGTGTCGGAAAGCAGACCGTCGGACCGCAGGCTTGTAAGCAGGTAAACGGATATCAGGCAGGAATCAAGCAGGAATCTGGCAGGTAACAGGCAGGAATCCGGCAGGTGACTGGCAGGTAACAAGCAGGAATCTGGCAGGTAACTGGCTGGTAACTGGTAACGGGACCTGAGGGCTGAAGCAGAGTGAAGGCTTTGCAACAACATTGCTCGGGCACCTCCATTTTGGAGGAGGTGCCTTAAATAATAATAAAATAAAATATTACTGGGGGTCTGCTATAAGCCACCAAATATAACAGAGGAGAATGAGAATCTGCTATTAGGACAAATAGACAAAGTAGCAAAACATAATGAAGTGATTGTAATGGGGGATTTCAACTACCCGGATATTGACTGGGAAACAGAAACCTGTAGATCTCAGAAAGGAAAAAGGTTCTTGACAAATATTAAGGATAATTATCTCTCCCAACTAGTGCAGGAACCAACGAGAGGGAAGGCAGTGTTGGACTTAATATTGACTAATAGGCCTGATAGAATAACTGAGGTACAGATAGGGGGGCACCTAGGTAATAGCGACCATAATATTATCGACTTCAAAATGCCCTTCAGTAGGGTTATCAATAAGGGAACAACAAAAACATTAAACTTTAGGAGGGCGAAGTTTGATCAGCTGAAAGAAAGCCTTCAACTTATAGACTGGGACAAAGTTCTTAATCAAGGAAATACGAATAGTAAATGGGAAACCTTCAAAAGAATTCTGAATACTCAGTGCGAGAGGTATATACCGTATGGGAATAAAAGGGCCAGAAACAAGAGGAAGCCAATATGGTTGAACAAGAACGTAAAAGGGGCGTTAAATAGCAAAAAAAGAGGCATTCAAGAGATTAAAACAGGAAAACAGTAAGGAGGCACTAATGTGTTACAAGGAAAAAACGAGAACCTGCAAAAAACAAATAAAAATAGCGAAGGAGGAAACAGAGAGACGTATTGCTAGGGAAAGTAGATCAAATCCCAAACTGTTCTTTACGTATATAAATAGTAAAAGGATTAAATCGGATAATATTGGACTGATAAAAAGTGAGGAAGGCAAAATCATAGAGAAAGATGAGGATAAAGCTAATCTATTAAATAATTTTTTTTCGACAACTTTCACAAAGGAAACAGAACTAACAGGAGAAATGAGAAGGGACAAGCTTAATCCTCCACTAAGTATGACAAATCTAACCCAAGCTGGGGTACAGAAACGCCTCAGTGACATTAAAATAAACCAATCACCAGGACCTGATGGCATACACCCACGGGTACTAAGGGAACTAAGTAATGTGATAGACAGACCGTTATATCTTATATTTAAGGACTCTGTTGAGACTGGGTCTGTGCCACTTGATTGGCGACAGGCGAATGTAGTGCCAATATTCAAAAAGGGAGCGAAAAGTGACGCCGGAAACTATCGGCCGGTGAGTCTGACGTCCGTTGTGGGCAAAATTTTTGAAAGCTTCATTAAAGAGGCAATTACGGAGCATCTTGATGCTAATAATCTTTTAATCCTGAACCAACATGGATTCATGAGGAATCGCTCCTGCCGAACAAACCTGATTGACTTCTACGAGGAGGTGAGCTCTCGAGTAGATCAGGAGGAACCAGTGGATGTCGTGTATCTCGACTTCTCAAAAGCGTTCGATAGCGTGCCACATAATAGGTTGGTATACAAAATGAGAATGATGGGGCTGGGGGAAAATGTCTGCAAGTGGGTAGCTAACTGGCTAAAGGATAGAAGGCAGAGGGTGGTTATAAATGGAATATACTCAGATTGGGTAAGCGTCACTAGTGGGGTACCACAGGGGTCTGTACTAGGCCCAATGCTATTTAATATCTTTATTAACGACATAGTCAACGGGATAAATAGTAAAATATCAATATTTGCAGATGACACAAAGTTATGTAAAACAATTAATACAAAAGAGGACAGTGCAGACCTACAGAGGGATTTGGATAAGCTGGGTAGGTGGAGCATTAAATGGCAAATGAGGTTTAACGAGGAGAAATGTAAGGTCATACATATGGGAAGGAAAAATGGAAGTCACCAGTACTCACTGAATGGGAAATCATTGGGGAATTCAGAGATGGAGAAGGACTTGGGCATCTTGATTGATAGCAAACTAAATTGGAGTGCCCAAAGTCAGGCCGCTGCTGTAAGGGCAAACAGGGTAATGGGATGTATCAGAAGAGGTATAGCTGCAAAGGATGAGAACATTGTTCTTCCACTGTACAAAGCACTGGTCAGACCACACTTGGAATACTGTGCTCAGTTATGGGCCCCAATATATAGAAAGGATATAAATGAGCTTGAAAAGGTACAAAGGAGGGCAACAAAATTAATAAGGGGAATGGAGGGACTGCAATACCCAGAGAGGTTGGCAAAACTAGGACTATTCAGCCTGGAAAAGAGAAGGTTGAGGGGGGACATAATAAATGTGTACAAATATGTTAGGGGACAGTATAGAGATCTTGCCTGGGATTTGTTCAAAAGGAGGGATATTACGGTAACAAGAGGGCATTCACTAAGACTGGAAGAGAAAAGGTTTCAGTACCAGCATAGGAAGGGGTTCTTTACTGTAAGAGCAGTGAGAATATGGAATTCACTGAGTGAGGAGACGGTAATGTCGGATTCACTAAACCAGTTCAAGCGGGGACTGGATGCATTTCTAGATACCAGGCAGATTTCAGCATATACTTAAAAATAAAATAAAATAGTAGGTTGATACAGGGATTTATTCTGGCTGCTGGTTTCAGAGTCGGGAGGGAATTTTTCCTCAGGTGAAGATTGGCCAAATCATTTGGGGTTTTTGCCCTCCTCTGGATCAACTTTAGCAATTACAGAACTTACAGGTCGAACTTGATGGACGCAAGTCTTTATTCGGCTTTACTAACTATGTTACTATGTTACTATGCACCGCTATAGGTACGATAATATACCGCCATGTTCTCTGCATGTTTATATACACCATCCATACTATGCACCGCTATAGGTATAATAATATACCGCCATGTTGTCTGCAGGTTCATATACACCATCCATACTATGCACCGCTATAGGTATAATAATATACTGCCATGTTGTCTGCGTGTTTATATACACCATCCATACTATGCACCGCTATAGGTACGATAATATACCACCATCTTGTCTGCAAGTTTATATACACCATCCATACCATGCACCACTATAGGTATGATAATATACCGCCATGTTGTCTGCGTGTTTATATACACCATCCATACCATGCACCGCTATAGGTATAATAATATACCCCCATGTTGTCTGCATGTTTATATATACCATCCATACTATGCACCACTATAGGTATAATAATATACCGCCATGTTGTCTGCATGTTCATATACACCATCCATACCATGCACCGCTATAGGTACGATAATATACCGCCATGTTGTCTGCATGTTTATATACACCATCCATACCATGCACCGCTATAGGTATAATAATATACCGCCATGTTGTCTGCATGTTCATATACACCATCCATACTATGCACCACTATAGGTATAATAATATACCGCCATGTTGTCTGCATGTTCATATACACCATCCATACTATGCACCACTATAGGTATAATAATATACCACCATGTTGTCTGCATGTTTATATACACCATCCATACTATGCACCACTATAGGTATAATAATATACCGCCATGTTGTCTGCATGTTCATATACACCATCCATACTATGCACCACTATAGGTATAATAATATACCGCCATGTTGTCTGCATGTTCATATACACCATCCATACTATGCACAACTATAGGTATAATAATATACCGCCATGTTGTCTGCATGTTCATATACACCATCCATACTATGCACCACTATAGGTATAATAATATACCACCATGTTGTCTGCATGTTTATATACACCATCCATACTATGCACCGCTATAGGTATAATAATATACCGCCATGTTGTCTGCATGTTCATATACACCATCCATACTATGCACCACTATAGGTATGATAATATACCGCCATGTTGTCTGCATGTTCATATACACCATCCATACTATGCACCACTATAGGTATGATAATATACCACCATGTTGTCTGCATGTTCATATACACCATCCATACTATGCACCACTATAGGTATAATAATATACCGCCATGTTGTCTGCATGTTCATATACACCATCCATACTATGCACCACTATAGGTATGATAATATACCGCCATGTTGTCTGCATGTTCATATACACCATCCATACTATGCACAACTATAGGTATAATAATATACCGCCATGTTGTCTGCATGTTCATATACACCATTCATACTATGCACCGCTATAGGTACGATAATATACCACCATCTTGTCTGCATGTTCATATACACCATCCATACTATGCACCACTATAGGTATAATAATATACCGCCATGTTGTCTGCATGTTTATATACACCATCCATATCATGCACCGCTATAGGTATGATAATATACCGCCATCTTGTCTGCATGTTTATATACACCATCCATACTATGCACCGCTATAGGTACGATAATATACCGCCATCTTGTCTGCATGTTTATATACACCATCCATACTATACACCGCTATAGGTACGATAATATACCGCCATGTTCTCTGCATGTTTATATACACCATCCATACTATGCACCGCTATAGGTATAATAATATACCGCCATGTTGTCTGCATGTTTATATACACCATCCATACTATACACCGCTATAGGTACGATAATATACCGCCATGTTCTCTGCATGTTTATATACACCATCCATACTATGCACCGCTATAGGTATAATAATATACCGCCATGTTGTCTGCATGTTCATATACACCATCCATACTATGCACCACTATAGGTATAATAATATACCGCCATATTGTCTGCATGTTTATATACACCATCCATGCCATGCACCGCTATAGGTACGATAATATACCGCCATGTTGTCTGCATGTTTATATACACCATCCATACTGTGCACCGCTATAGGTACGATAATATACCACCATGTTGTCTGCATGTTTATATACACCATCCATACTATACACCGCTATAGGTACGATAATATACCGCCATGTTGTCTGCATGTTTATATACACCATCCATACTATGCACCGCTATAGGTACGATAATATACCGCCATGTTGTCTGCATGTTCATATACACCATCCATACTATGCACCACTATAGGTATAATAATATACCGCCATGTTGTCTGCATGTTTATATACACCATCCATACTATGCACCGCTATAGGTACGATAATATACCGCCATGTTCTCTGCATGTTTATATACACCATCCATACTATGCACCGCTATAGGTACGATAATATACCGCCATGTTGTCTGCATGTTCATATACACCATCCATACTATGCACCGCTATAGGTACGATAATATACCGCCATGTTGTCTGCATGTTTATATACACCATCCATACTATGCACCGCTATAGGTACGATAATATACCGCCATCTTGTCTGCATGTTTATATGCACCATCCATACTATGCACCGCTATAGGTACGATAATATACCGCCATGTTGTCTGCATGTTTATATACACCATCCATACTATGCACCGCTATAGGTACGATAATATACCGCCATCTTGTCTGCATGTTCATATACACCATCCATACTATGCACCGCTATAGGTATAATAATATACCGCCATGTTGTCTGCATGTTCATATACACCATCCATACTATGTACCGTTATAGGTACGATAATATACCGCCATGTTGTCTGCATGTTTATATACACCATCCATACTATGCACCGCTATAGGTACGATAATATACCGCCATGTTGTCTGCATGTTCATATACACCATCCATACCATGCACCGCTATAGGTACGATAATATACCGCCATGTTGTCTGCATATTCATATACACCATCCATACTATGCACCGCTATAGGTACGATAATATACCGCCATCTTGTCTGCATGTTTATATACACCATCCATACTATGCACCGCTATAGGTACAATAATATACCGCCATCTTGTCTGCATGTTTATATACACCATCCATACCATGCACCGCTATAGGTACGATAATATACCGCCATCTTGTCTGCATGTTTATATACACCATCCATACCATACCATGCACCGCTATAGGTACGATAATATACTGCCATCTTGTCTGCATGTTTATATACACCATCCATATCATGCACCGCTATAGGTACGATAATATACCGCCATCTTGTCTGCATGTTTATATACACCATCCATACTATGCACCGCTATAGGTACGATAATATACCGCCATGTTGTCTGCATGTTTATATACACCATCCATACTATGCACCGCTATAGGTACGATAATATACCGCCATCTTGTCTGCATGTTTATATACACCATCCATACCATGCACCGCTATAGGTACGATAATATACCGCCATCTTGTCTGCATGTTTATATACACCATCCATACTATGCACCGCTATAGGTACGATAATATACCGCCATCTTGTCTGCATGTTTTTATACACCATCCATACCATACCATGCACCGCTATAGGTACGATAATATACTGCCATCTTGTCTGCATGTTTATATACACCATCCATATCATGCACCGCTATAGGTACGATAATATACCGCCATCTTGTCTGCATGTTTATATACACCATCCATACTATGCACCGCTATAGGTACGATAATATACCGCCATCTTGTCTGCATGTTTATATACACCATCCATACTATGCACCGCTATAGGTACGATAATATACCGCCATCTTGTCTGCATGTTTATATACACCATCCATACCATGCACCGCTATAGGTACTATAATAAACCGCCATCTTGTCTGCATGTTTATATACACCATCCATACCATACCATGCACCGCTATAGGTACGATAATATACCGCCATCTTGTCTGCATGTTTATATACACCATCCATACCATGCACCGCTATAGGTATGATAATATACCGCCATCTTGTCTGCATGTTTATATACACCATCCATACCATGCACCGCTATAGGTATGATAATA
>NW_027362879.1:1125000-1307500 GCF_046119375.1 Phyllobates terribilis | reverse complement strand
CTCCTCTTCCATGGCGGGACAGCAGAGCAGAGCGATGCAATGATGTCACCGAGCCACCTGCGTGAGTATGCTGACATCTCGTTAACCGCAGGCCTATGGCGATCTGTGGCATATGAAAGAGATAGTGATAGGGCAGGGAGCTTGTGTCCCACTGCTTTATCATGTGACGCCTCTGCATAAGAGACATTAGGGCTACATTAGCTACTTCACAGAAGACACTGGAGCTGGAGTATATAGAATAGGAGACACTGGTGCTGGCGTATATTCATCACAGGATACATTGGGGCTAGAGCATATACATCACAGAAGAAGCTGGAGTATATAGAATAGGAGACACTGGGGCTGGAGTATATAGAATAGGAGACACTGGGGCTGGAGTATATAGAATAGGAGACACTGGGGCTGGCGTATATTCATCACAGGATACATTGGGGCTAGAGCATATACATCACAGAAGAAGCTGGAGTATATAGAATAGGAGACACTGGGGCTGGAGTACATAGAATAGGAGACACTGGGGCTGGCGCATATACAGTTCTGCTCAAAAGTTTACATACCCCGGCAGAATTTTTCCTTTCTTGGCCTTGTTTCAGAGAAAATGAATGATAACAAAAACACTTTTTCTCCACTCATGGTTATTGGTTGGGTGAAGCCATTTACTGTCACATTTCTGTGTTTTCTCTTTTTAAATCTTAATGACAACTAGTGATGAGCGAGCATGCTCGCTACTGCTCGGTGCTTGCCCGAGTATCTCACTGCTCGAGATGCTCTGCGCTCACCGAGTATTTCCGGGTTGGTCGGGCGGGAAGTCGGGTCCCCTCCCTGCATGTTTGGCGCTCTTTACAGAGCCAATGAACATGCAGGGATTGCCTGCCATGCACTGTAATGCCATAGCCATGTTGGTTGTGGGCATTACAGTGATTGGCTGGCCGCACAGCGTCATCAGGTCTATATCTGACCTGGCGCCGCCATGCTCATCACAGTCACTCCGGATCAGACAGTGTAGGGAGAGCTGCTGCTGCGTTAGGGAGAGATTTGATCGTGCATTAGGTAGTGTAGTGAGAAAAACCGCACATTACACATATCCATCTCAACAAACAGTCCTTCTGAGGACTAATCCATCTGCAGAGATATCAGGCAGGCAGTGTATATAGGCAGGCAGGCAGTGTATATAGCAGACTGCAGTGCATATAGCACAAGAGGCTCCATTCCAATTCTGCCTTCTGCTGCTGTTAGATATTTCTATACAAAGGCCCAGGTCTCAGGGGCCAGGAATACTTTTCTTTGGATCTTAATCCTCATTATTTGCTTATAAAGCAATCCAGAGAACACCGTTTTTCTGCGCCATTTGCTTGTTGGCACTGCAGAATACAGCCAGGTCCTTTCCATATTAGAGCGCTAGAAATCCAGCTATTTAAAACTGTTTTCTCCGTCATACGGATCACATATACGTTGTCAGAAAATACTGCCATTTCTGGCCTCCATTTTTTCAGTGTGTCAGTGAAGCAATTCACAGCAGTTTGCTGTTCACACTACTTACCTTCAGGCCAGGTATTTAAAACTCTGTTTTCTCCATCACACCGATCACAAATAACTTCGCTTCAAGCTCAGTCATTTGTAGTGAGCGTGGAAGATACTATCCTCCATTTAAAATGGGCAAGGCACGTGGCAAGGGACGGGGAACTGGACGTGATGGTAATGGTACATGCAGAGGCCGAGGACAAGGCCGTGGGCAAGCCGAAATTGTGCCACAACAAACACCCACATCTTCTCGCCTGACCTTCCTGTCCCAATTTCTAGGGGACCGCAGCACACCACTATTGAACCCAGATCAGTGTCAAAAGGTTGTTGGTTGGATAGCGGATAATGCTTCCAGTCACTTAGCCACCACCACCACCACCCTGTCTTCCACACGGTCAAGTCTCAGTAGCCATGAGTCTCGACCTCATATTCCTCACCCTGATCCTCCTTCCTCCCACCATGCCGAGTACCCAGAGACAACTGATCCCACACTTGGACAATCTGAAGAGCTGTTCACTTTTCCATTTATAGATTCGGGCCTCTCGCCCGGTCCACTTGAAGCGGGGCAAGAGGAGATCACGTGTAGCGATGCCCAAATATTTGAGCAGCCACGGTCACACGAAGGCGCCGGTGGGAAACTGTCACAAGAGGTGGACGATGATGAGACACAATTGGCAGAAAGTCAGGAATAGTACCAGGGTGCAGAAGTGGGAGACGAGGTGGTGGATGATATAGTAACTGACCCAACCTGGCAGGAGGACATGCAGAGCAAGGACAGCAGCACACAGGGGGAGGGAGGCAGAGCACCCCAACAGGCAGGAAGAAGCAGTGTGATGGCCGCAGACAGAAGGCAGGCTACCGTTTCCCGTAACACCAACACGAAGGAAGTTGCCACTACAACTGTTAGGTCTTCCCGAGTCTGGTTGTTTTTTAAAGACTCTGCCGATAACTCCAAAAAGGCCATTTGCATCACGAGCCAGACCAGCATCAGCAGGGGTGGCAAAACGACCAGCCTGACCACCACCAGCATGATCAGGCACATGGCAGCAAAGCACTCGACTTTGTGGGCCGAACACCAGGGTCCAGGAACACTGTCTACAGGTGGCACCATTGCTTCTTCTGCTGTTGTGCATGCAAGTCAATCCCCTGTCCATAGTGCATGCAAAGATGCCTCCTGCCCTGCACCTGTCATTGCACACTCTCAAGTAGCAGCATCAGGAAGCACGTCCATGTCCTTGTCCCAGCGCAGCGTTCAGTTATTCATACTCCAGTCCTTGGAATGCAAGCGCAAATATGCAGCCAACGTCCCACAGGCCACACTACTAAATTCTCACAATTCACGACTGCTTGGCTCGAAATGTTGCCTTTTAGGCTTGTGGAGACAGAAGCATTCCGCAACCTGATGGCGGCGGCCGTCCCTCGGTACTCTGTCCCCAGCCGCCACTATTTCTCCCAGTGTGCCGTCCCCACATTACACAAGCACGTGTCCCAAAACATTAGCCGTGCCCTCAACAACGCAGTTACCGGTAAAGTCCACCTAACCACGGACACGTGGACAAGTGCTTGTGGGCAGGGACGGTACATCTCGCTGATGGCACACTGGGTTAACATAGTGGAAGCCGGGACCCAGTCGGACCTTGGGACGGAACACGTCCTCCCGACGCCAAGGATTGCAGGCCCTAGGTCAATCAGGGTTGCCCCCACGGTCTACAGCTCCTGAACCTCATGCTCCTCAGCCTCCTCCTCAGCCTCCATCTCCGAAATGACCACATCAGTCACAAGCTGGAAGCACTGCAGCACTGCCTCGGCCAAGCGGCAACAGGCTGTGCTAAAGCTAATATGCTTAGGTGAAAAAACACACAATGCTGAAGAGTTATTTACAGCTCTGAAAGAGCAGGCAGATCTGTGGCTCAAACCGCTGAACCTACAGCCAGGCATGGTCGTGTGTGACAATGGCCGGAACCTGGTGGCGCCTCTGAGGCGAGGTGAGCTCACACACGTACCATGCCTAGCCCATGTGCTTAACCTCGTTGTTCAGCGGTTACTCAAATCCTACCCGGAGCTGCCGGATCTGCTTGTTAAAGTATGCCGCCTGTGTGCCCATTTTAGAAAGTCAGCTACAGCTTCCGCCGCCCTTGCAGTGTTTCAGCAGCGTTTGCAGCTTCTGGCTCACAGACTGGTGTGTGATGTCCCCACACGTTGGAACTCTACATTGCAGATGTTGGGAAGGATTTGTGAGCAGAAGAGGGCAGTTGTTGAGTACCAGCATCAAAAAGGCTATCGGTATTCAGTTCAGACTCCACACATAAGACCTCAGTAGTGGACGTGGATGTCAGACATATGTACCATCCTCCAAAACTTTGAGGACTCCACCAAGATGGTGAGCGGCGATGACGCCATAATGAGCCTCACCATCCCGCTTCTCTGTCTTCTGAAACGCTCTCTGCTCACAATCAAAGATGATGCATTGCAGGTGGAGCACGATAAGATGGAGCAATTAACCATACAGGGTGATTACACACAGCCAAGCCTCATCTCATCCCAACGTGGATTGGGTGACAATGAGGAAGAGGAGGAGGAGGAAGGACAGGAACTAGTTTCATGCACTATAGACGGTGCTATCTGCACAGCTGTCATACCGTCTGTTCAGCGTGGATGGCCAGAGGATAGAGAGGAGGAGGAGGAGAGCATGGTCAGTCATCCTCTTGGTGAGGACACGGAAGTCTTGCCTGTTAGTAGTCTGGCACGCATGGCTGAGTTTATGTTATGCTGCCTTTCCCATGACCCTCGCATTCTCAAAATTTTAGGTCATTACTGGTTGGTGACACTTCTAGACCCACTCTACAAGGAGAACTTTATATCTCTTATTCCTGAGGCGGACAGGTGTACAAAAATGAGGCAGTACCAGAAGGCCCTTGTTGCGGAACTATTAAAAAAATTCCCATCTGAAAACGCTGGAGACAGAGGGCACACTTCGTTCGACAACCAAGGAGTACAGGCGAGAGAGACACAACTTCAATCAAGCAGAGGCAGGGGAACACTGTCAAAGTTCTGGGAGAGTTTTCTCAGACCCTCCCATCGCACAGGCCCTGAGGCGCAGGGTACTCTCACAAGGAGTGCAAAGTTTGGGAAGATGCTGAGGGAGTACCTTGCCGTACCGTACCAATGTCCTCCATGATTCCTCTGTGCCTTATAAATATTGGGTATCCAAGCTAGATATGTGGAATGAGCTGGCTCTCTATACCTTGGAGGTCCTGGCCTACCCTGCCGCCAGCGTTTTATCAGATCGGGTTTTTAGTGCCGCTGGTGGAATTATAACTGATAAGCGCATCCTCCTGTCAACTGAAAATGCTGACAGGCTGACTCTTATAAAAATGAACAAGGGCTGGATTGGGCCAGACTTCTCAACACCACCGAATGATAGCAGCGTAACATAAACTCAAATCCAGTGTCTTTTCTTGGGAGGTGTATTCCCATGCACCTTTTCACACCCACACATGGGTATACGCTTCCTGATTTTGGCTATTTGCTCTTGTCCTCCTCCTTCTCCTCATCCTCCACCACCATATCACCAGGGTGACCGTGGTCCATGATGCAACACCCACATAATTTTTTTAAAGGGTGTTTGACTCGCCCCTGGGCCGTGGGGCACTCGGTGGTCAGACCAGTGGTAGTCCTTTAGCAGTCCTAAGTGATGTCCGACTACGCCACCCGTGGATTGCGGTTATTATGAACCGCCGCTGCAAGGCAGACCGCTGGGGCTGATGATGTATGCAGCTGAGGTAGTGTGACTCCCCACGGGAAGAGTGCAGCCCCAGGGCAGTGTAGTGGATGGTGGGGGTGATGGTGCAGAGAGTCCCAGTGCCGTTAGTGCTGGAGGAGCGAAAGAGTACACAGACAACGTACTGCAGTCCAATGTCTTTTACTCACAGTTCATGTACTCCGGGTCACTTCTCTCAGCAATGACCGCCCGAGCCGTGCTGCGTGCACCAGGTGAGGGGCTCGGTCAACCCCAGGCAGTTCAGGAGCATGGCACAGGACCCCTTCAATCCTTTCTCTGGCCTGCCTCACCAATGACCCACTTTTGTCCAGCTGCCGCGGACTTGTGTGGGTAAACGTGGTTCCCGTTCCCCGCTGTCCTATATGGTGCCTTCCTAGCAGGTTTGATGAGGTGTCGCACCAATAAATGATCACGACCTCCGGTCTTTGGCTGAGGGCTGTTTCTCCTCCGCCAACTTGGGATCCGGAATCCTTAATCTGCCTGACCCTTCACCCTGTATTCTCGTGGGTTCTTAGGGTCCCTTCTGCCGTCTTCTTCCTGAGCCCTTCTGTTTCTCTCTTTCTCTTCTGTTCCTTTCTGTTCTTGTTCCTTTCTGTTCCTGGCCTTCACCCTAGGCCTGCCTCGTGGAGCTGGGCCCAGACTGAGCCACAGCTCCCTGTCAGCCCTCTCTGGCTGAACTCCTTCTCTTACTCCACTCACTGAACTTCTCTTCTTCTCTTCTCTCTGTGCTGGCTGGGCCTCAGAGGCTAGGCCCGCCTACGGAGAAGAGCCCCTTGCAGAGGCCCCCACTCCGTCACTTCTTCTCTCTGACTGAACACTGTTCTAAGATGGTGCCCACCTTTTATACCTCCCTCTAGAACATGAGCCCAGGTGACCAGCAAACAATGGGCTCCTATCTACGCTCAGGAACCAACCCCTATCTGCTCCTACATCACTGGGTATTCCTACCCCCTCCCCACTCCAGCCAGGGACATGGTCTGTCGTGCCTGCATTTCTGTCTAATGGGAGCACCGTTGAGCTGTCCCTCGGAAATGGGGTGAGTGTGCTGTATGCAGCTAACTGAACCCTGGTCCATACTCCATCCTTACCCGGGAGTGGAATATCACACCTCTGGCAGAGGTGCAATACCCCTGTAGCGGCCGAGCCCTCGGGGCGCTACATTTTTCTGATGCCCGTAAAAATAATTTTTTATACAGTATGTTCATGTATACCCCCCAGGAGTAAATGTTTGTCAGCCCATACACTTAGTGCATGGCATTACAAGTATAGGAGGCCTGCTCCTTTCTAATGGTAAATTTTTTTTCCAAGGGCCATTGAAGTGCCTCCAAATTTTTGGCAGCCCTTGAAGTCACTGCATAGTCCAACACTATGGGAGACTCTCTCCTTTCTAATGGGAATTTGTCATTACTGTGGCCTGGTCTATGTGTCTTTAAATTCTTAGTGGGTTTTTTCCTAAACTTGGTCAGCCATTGGACTCACTGCATACCCTATAACTGTATAGCAGACCCTGTCCTTTCTAATGGGAGCATGTCGTACCTTGTTACTGTGGCCCTGCTCTGTGTGTCTTTAAATTCTTATTGGGGTTTTTCATTAAAATTTGTCAGCCGTTGGATTCACTGCATACCCTATAACTGTATAGCAGACCCTCTACTTTCTAATGGGAACATGTCGTACCTTGTTACTGTGGCCCTGCTCTGTGTGTCCTTAAATTCTTAGTGGGGTTTTTCCTAAAATTTGTCAGCCGTTGGATTCGCTGCATACCCTATAACTGTATAGCAGACCCTCTCCTTTCTAACGGGAACATATCGTACCTTGTTACTGTGGCCATGCTCTTTGTGTCTTTAAATTGTTAGTGTTTTTTTTCAAAAATTTTGGCCACCCTTGCAGTCACAGCATGGGCATTACCACTATAGAAGACCCGCTCCTTTATAATGGGAACATTTTTTTTTACTGAGACCCTCCTCTATGTCTCTTCAAAGGGGTATTAGGTTGCGTCCAAATTTTTGACAACCCTTGCAGTCACTGGATGCGCAATAACAGTATAGGAGACCCACTTGTTAATAATGGGAACAACAAAGCATAGCCCTCTGATGGCTCTCTAACAATAGCTAGGGCCGACTGCTGGCCTTTTAAGAATAGTAAGGGCCGTCTGATGTCCCTATAAAAATAGGCTTTATGACTTTCAGAGTCCCTCCATCATAAATAAACAGGATGTGTCTGATGACACCACATTGCCAGATGAGGTTGTAAAATGTTAAAATGACATTTCCCGGTGAATGCATTTGTCATAAAAAATAACATAAAAAAAACATAACAATAGGATCTTTCTTTAGTATAAAAAACAGCATCACCAATTTAACCTCAATGTAATCACATTGTTCAGCTCATGCACCTCCTCCTCCATCTCCGAAATGACCACATCAGTCACAAGCTGACAGCACTGCAGCACTGCCTTGGCCAAACAGCAACAGGCTGTGCTGAAGATAACATGCTTAATTGACAAACCGCCCAGCGCTGCATAGTTGTTGAAAGCTGTAACACAGCAGCTTGATCTGTGGCTCTCACCGCTGAACATACAGCCAGGCATGGTCGTGTGTTACAATGGGCGGAACCTGGTGACGGAGAAATGACAACCGGGGTAGATAAGGTTTCCCTCTATGCCAGTCCTTTCACAGAGCTAAAGAATATGGCTGTGGTGAAATACAACTCCCACTGAGAAGCTGTTTCAGATTGAAAAACATTGTGCCCACCAGAGGATTTGTTTCTGAGGGCTAACCTTTCTCACCCGCTCAAGAGCCCCATAGCAGCTGCAAAGTTAGCGCTATCATGAACTCTCCTGAGGTAGAAGCCAAGGCACACCAGAGAATTCTCTGGTGGGACTGTCCAACCCTGCCGAGAAGCAGTCCTGGCTAAGAAAAGTGTGTGGGAAGATTCCAGGACACTCTATTTTTACTGAGGAGGAAACACATGCAAACATGGGGAGAACATACAAATTTCTTGCAGATGTTGTCCTTGCTGGGATTTGAACCCAGGATCCCAATGCTGCAAGACTTCAGTGCTAACCACTGATCCAATGTGCTGCCGTTCACCCTCTAATATCTAACAGGCTGGAGAAACTTGAACCTACTGCCACTCTATCATCAGCTCCTTTGTGAGAAAATGTATTTGGGCAGCCACTCAGTCTACCAAATAAAATTCCAGAGAAGGAAATTGAGAATGGCTTGGCTACTGGTACTGGGGGCAGTGTTACTACCATAGTGTTGTACCATAGTTTGCTGGAAATATTCCAGGCTGGTAGGAGGCAAGAAAATTCCCACAGAAAAGTACCAGCAGTAATGTTCAGGCCACATTTCAAGTGCAAGCAGCTTTAGAGGACTTCCTGGGAGAAATGACACGCTGGATAGATACGGTTTCCCTCTATGCCAGTCCTTTCACTGAGCTAAATACAGCTCTTATCAAAAAAAGTTGTGGACTGGCTCCGTACCGTCCCTGGCCACATTCATCTGTCCACGTGTTTGTGGTTAGGCAGTCCTTCTTAGTAAGTGCACTGGGTAGGGCATGTGTAATGTTGTGGGACCCGTGCTTGTGGAAGGCGAAGGCGATACCGGGAAAAATACTGGCGGCTGGGGACCGAGTATGGACACCCGGCCGCCGCCTGCATGAGGTTTTGAAAAGCTTCCACCTCCACGAGCCTAAAAGGCCACATTTCAAGTGCAAAGAGCTTCCCAGAAATCTGTCAGTTTAGTATTGCAGCCTGTGGGTGGGTGGCTGCCGGCATTCTTGTGCTTGCATTCCAAGGAATGGGGTAGGGACAACTGAACACTGCAGTGGGACAAGGACGTGGACGGTGATTGTTGCAAGTCTGCAACGACAGGTGCATGGCGGGAGGCATCTTCGCATGTGCCAAGGATCACTTATGATGGGCACACATTTAGGCAGTGACCTGGGAGTCAGAGATGTTTCCAGAGGTCTTCCCCTTGCTGTTCCCATGTCTTTTCAGCACTGTATGCATGTGTCTGATGATGTGTCACACACCACATGGCCAGATAAGGTTGTAAAATGTTAAAATGACATTTCCTGGTGAATGCATTTGTCTTGGTTGAAAGCAATGCAAAAGTGCAAAAACGTGTCAAAAATGCTACGTGTGAACATAGCCCAAGGTGTTTTAGGAGTATTTTTGTTTTTGTTTATTTATTTTGCCTTATATACAAGTCATCACCCTGGAAAGGATGTTCCTTACGCCGTAAAAGTGGCGTAATACTCTGACGACGTTGTTGACAGCAGTGATCTGGGAGTCAGAGATGCTTCCAGGGGTCTTCCCCATGCTGTTCCCATGTCATTTGAGCACAGTTCCCATCGATTTAGGCAATTTTTAGGCCCTCTGCAGACCGCCGTGGGGAGCCACCTGAAAAATGCTCAAGTTTCCCCTAGACTTATATTGGGCTCATTGCTCGGGTTGAGCACCCGAGTATTTCAATTTGCTCGACCTGAGCAACGAGTACTCGAGCATTTTAGTGCTCGCTCATCACTAATGACAACCAAAAACATCCAAATAACCCTGATCAAAAAGTTCACATACCCTGGTGATTTTGGCCTGATAACATGCACAGAATTTGACACAAATGGGTTTGAATGGCTACTAAAGGTAACATCCTCACCTATGACCTGTTTGCTTGTAATCAGTGTGTGTGCATAAAGCTGAGTGAGTTTCTGGGATCCAGCCACTGACGTTTCTGGATTTTAAGATGGGGAAAGCAAAAGAATTATCAACGGATCTACGGGAAAAGGTAGTTGAACTGTATAACACAGGAAAGGGAGGCAAAAAGAGTATAACACAGGAAAGGGATACAAAAAGATATCCCAGGAATTGATAATGCCAGTCTGCAGTGTTCAAACTGTGATTAACAAATGGAAAATCAGATGCTCTGTAAAAACCAAACCACAGTCAGGTAGACCAACAAAAATTTCAGCCACAACTGCCAAGAAAATTGTTCGGGATGCAAAGAAAAACCAACAAATAACATCAGCTGAGAACACACTTAGGGGTGTACTCACTTTTGTTGCCAGCGGTATAGACATTAATGGCTGTGTGTTGAGTTATTTTGCAGGCACACCAAATTTACAGTTAAACAAGCTGTACACTGACTACTGTACATTGTATCAAAGTGTCGCATCTTCAGTGTTGTCCCATCAAAAATATATATATGTATTCCGGCCCATTTTTGGAGTTTTGTGTGAAATTATGTCCAATTTGCCTTTTTTTTCTCAGTTTTTTTGTGTTGTTCCAATAAACACAAAGGAAATAAACGTGCGTGTAATAAAACATGTGTAATTTTCTGAAACAATTTCAAGGGTGCCAGCACTTTCCGCCATGACTGTATATGCAGGTAGAGTCCTTAACCCCTTTACAACCCAAAGTGGTTTGCACGTTAATGAGAAGGCCAATTTTTACAATTCTGACCACTGTCACTTTATGAGGTAATTACTCTGGAACGCTTCAACGGATCCCCCTGGTTCTGAGAATATTTTTTCATGACATATTGTACTTTATGATTGTGGTAAAATTTCTTCGATATCACTTGTGTTTATTTGTGAAAAAAACAGATACAGTTATATGAAAAAGTTTGGACACCCCTATTAATCTTAAGGTTAATGTTTTATAAAAATTGGTGTTTTTGCAACAGCTATTTCAGTTTGATATATGTAATAACTGTTGGACACAGTAATGTTTCTGCCTTGAAATGAGGTTTATTGTACTAACAGAAAATGTGCAATCTGCATTCAAACAAAATTTGACAGGTGCATAAGTATGGGCACCTCACCAGAAAAGTGACATTAATATTTAGTAGATCCTCCTTTTGCAAAAATAACAGCCTCTAGTCGCTTCCTGTAGCTTTTAATGATTTCCTGGATCCTGGATGAAGGTATTTTTGACCATTCCTCTTTACAAAACAATTCCAGTTCAGTTAAGTTTGATGGTCGCCGAGCATGGACAGCCCTCTTCAAATGATCCCACAGATGTTCAATGATATTCAGGTCTGGGGACTGGGATGGCCATTCCAGAACATTGTAATTGTTCCTCTGCATGAATGCCTGAGTAGATTTGGAGCGGTGTTTTGGATCATTGTCTTGCTGAAAGATCCATCCCCTGCGTAACTTCAACTTTGTCACTGATTCTTGAACATTATTGTCAAGAATCTGCTGATACTGAGTGGAATCCATGCGTCCCTCAACTTTAACAAGATTCCCGTTGCCGGCATTGGCCACACAGCCCCAAGGCATGATGGAACTTCCACCAAATTTTACTGTGGGTAGCAAGTGTTTTTCTTGGAATGCTGTGTTTTTTTTGCCGCCATGCATAATGCCTTTTTGTATGACCAAACAACTCAATCTTGGTTTCATCAGTCCACAGGACCTTCTTCCAAAAAGAAATTGGCTTCTCCAAATGTGCTTTTGCATACCTCAGCCGACTCTGTTTGTGGCGTGCTTGCAGAAACGGCTTCTTTCGCATCACTCTCCCATACAGCTTCTCCTTGTGCAAAGTGCGTTGTATAGTTGACCGATGCACAGTGACACCATCTGCAGCAAGTTGATGCTGCAGCTCTCTGGAGGTGGTCTGAGGGTTGTCCTTGACTGATCTCACCTTTCTTCTTCTCTGCCTTTCTGCTGTTTTTCTTGGCCTGCCACTTCTGGCCTTAACAGGAACTGTCCCTGTGTTCTTCCATTTCCTTACTATGTTCCTCACAGTGGAAACTGACAGGTTAAATCTCTGAGACAGCTTTTTGTATCCTTCCCCTGAACAACTATGTTGAATAATCTTTGTTTTCAGATCATTTGACAGTTGTTTTGAGGAGCCCATGATGCCACTCTTCAGAGGAGATTCAAACAGGAGAACAACTTGCAAGTGGCCACTTTAAGTAGCTTTTCTCATGATTGCATACACCCGGCTATGAAGTTCAAAGCTCAATGAGGTTACAAAACCAAAAAAAGTGCTTTAGTAAGTCAGTAAAAAGTAGGTAGGAGTATTTAAAACAAGAAAATGATAAGGGTGCCCATAGTTATGCACCTGTCAAATTTTGTTTGAATGCAGATTGCACATTTTCTGTTAGTACAATAAACCTCATTTCAAGGCAGAAACATTACTGTGTCCAACAGTTATTACATATATCAAACTGAAATAGCTGTTGCAAAAACACCAATTTTTATAAAACATTAAGCTTAAGATTAATAGGGGTGCCCAAACTTTTTCATATAACTGTATTTGGCGAAAATTTTGAAAATTTAGCAATTTTCAAAATTTGAATTTTTATGCCCCTAAATCGGAGAGATATGTCACACAAAAAAAGTTAATAAATAACATTTACCATATGTCTACTTTACATCAGCACAATTTTGGAACCCAAATTTATTTTTATTAGGGAGCTATAAGGGTTAAAATTGACCAGCGATTTCTCATTTTTCCAACAAAATTTACAAAACCATTTTATTAGGGACCACATCACATTTGAAGTCACTTTGAGGGGTCTTTATGACTGAAAATACCCAAAAGTGACACCATTCTTAAAACTGCACCCCTCGGGTCATCATGGCAACATCCGGGAAGCCGCGGCACACATTGCTGGACGCCGGCAGGAGAGGTGACTATCCCGATCACCTCCCCTTGCCCCCGCAATGCTGCGAACGACTTCGATCGCAGCATTGCGGGGGTTAATGTGCGGGACCTCTCCCAGCACATAGCACCGGGTGTCAGCTGTGACAATCAGTTGACACCCGGAGCCGATCACGCCCGCACAGCCTGTGTGCGGGCGCGATCGCAAAGATGTACTAATACGTATCAGGCTCTTAAGTCCCAGGGCGCAGATACGTATCAGTACGTCTTGGGCTTTAAAGAAGTTAAAATTATGTGAAAATGGGAAAAGTCACAAAACTTTGCAACTTTTCAAGAGCTTTATGCCAGTTAGCTAATCATAGGTTGTCCTGCATTCGTGACAGTGATTGACTGCGCGGTCACTTGGAAGTTTACATTGGCATCACTACAGGGCCGGTAAAGAAGGACTGTCAGGGACCCCCAGAGGGTGGTAAAATGCGCCAACTAATTCATAATTCATTTAATTCTCACACAATATACTAAGTTAGTGTAAGTCTACAAAAAAGCAACAAAACTTGGTGCTAAAAAAATTGAGCATAACTTTTTGAAAAATGAGCCAGGTTATGCCAAATCTTACATATTTAGTGACTTTGTGATCAGTTATCAACACAAATATTTTACTCAAATTACCAGATCGATGGATAAGCATTGGGACTTTTCCCTAAATCTCTCCAAAACATCACCGCTTATAGAAGACCACCCTCATATCCAGATCAGATTTTCTGTGAGAGATGCCCAGATTCACAATATAGTATGCATACTGGCCATCTATGAGAAGTCCACCCCAATGGAAGTCCAGTTATTAAAGAGGATTTTACTGTTTATATAAGGGGCAGACAATGACAGTGAAGGGCCCTTAATCAGGACTTCTGATCTGGGCCCCCCACCCTCCATCAGGCACCACCTACATATACATTTCCATGTATATTTATATTAGGCACACATATAAAATTTGCACATGCTAATACTCTATACACATTTTAACGTATGCATATACATAGTGCACACAAACATAAAATACAGACATACACATAAGATGCACATACACAGTATAGAGTCCCGGTAGTCCTCATAGTTTTAAGCATGGACCCTGGCAAATTGTAGACGGACTTTTATTGTTCATGGGCTTTAAGGGAGAGAGGCTTCCTTTGTGGAGGACACTCATGAATGCCATTCATTTGCAGTGTACACCGTGTCGTGTCATGGAAAACACTCACCCTGGTTTGGCTTTCTACTTCTTCAGCTAATAGCAATGAATTTGCCTGTCGATTTTCTTCTCATCAGAAGATGCTTTTGTTTAGATGTTAACTTCCATCTGACTGATAAGAAAAGCTTTGCTGATCTTCTTGTAGACTTCACATTTTTTGTAAAGAAATTATTTTCTTTCTCAGAAATGTCTTGTGACATTTCTCTTCGATGTGGTGCCACTTACCCTTCTCATCAGAGGACGCTTTTGTTTAGGTGTTAACTTCCATAGTCGGCCTGGACGTCTCTGTAAGATGGTTGCAGTTCCATCTTTGTTATAGTTTTGCATCACTTTTGCTACAGTATTCTGACTGATAAGTAAAGTTTTGCTGATCTTCTTGTAGACTTCACATTTATTGCAAAGAAATTATTTTCTTTCTCAGGTTTTGTGACATTTCCCTTCTATGTGGTGCCATTGCTGATAGCATGAAATGGGAAGGAGTTTTCTTTATTAAGTAACTTCCTTTTACAGACACCTGTCTGCTGGACATCTGTTTAATGAATAATTACACTTACCTGTGGTTCAGTTCTTGTTAATTAGAATTTTGTTGTCTAAACTTAGCTTTTCTCTTAAGACTGTTACTGGGATGTTCTCATTTTTGAAACATGATCTTGAATGAGTTTGTTAAGAAAATTACTTTTTTGGGGTCTGCAAAATACCAAATCTTGTTTGCATTCAATGGCTCAAATTTGCGAGAGTATTTTGTAGTGTGGTATCCCATATAAAATGATGATTCTGAAAGGAAGCTACAGGTTTGCTGACAAATCTATTTGGGTGTACTGATTTATGCTAAACACTATATATATATATATATATATATATATATATATATATATATATATAACCTTATAAGTTTGGTATCACAGTAATCGTACTACTGACTCTGAATCATTTTGTCAGTTTGTTTTTACAACACAATACACACTGTAAAATGAAGGAACCGAAACCTGGCATTTTTTCTTATTTTTCAACACATTATATGATAAAATGAATGGTGTTGTTCAAAACTACAACACTAAGCGTCAGCACACTGTGATTTGCTGATCTGTAAGATGCGTTCTTTGTGCTGTGAAAATACACAGCTGTGATATCTCACCAAATATTCATAGTGGGAACTTAAAATTATGTTTTTCTGCCATGATTAAGGATGGTTTGGATGTATGAAACATGTTGACCTTTTATTTCTATCTTTGTGGAATTAAGGCTGCATGAACCAGTCACCAACCATTTTCTGTATATGTACAAATATTAAGTGCTACTGAGTGCTGTAGGAAAAACTTAGAATAGTGAGGTGATTTGATAGTCCTGCCACAAATAATCGGTTTCTACTGCACACTTAAAATCTCTGATAGTGGGAATGAACCTGATTGCCTGCAGTAGTGCACTCCTGAGAGCTGGTGCAGCAGAGAAAATGTCTTGGACATGAGAGTGGGAGGTCCTGATTATGGAGGATGTTAATCTTAGCTCATTGGAGTGTAGATATGGTAGAGATGCAGGACTGTGCAGCAGTGTGGAGAGGTTTGTGGATGAGTGTAATGACTGGTACAGGGTGGAGGCACCAGTGTAACTGCTGGACAGAAATATGAGACTGACTGCTGCATTAAGGATAATGAGAAATACATTTAGTGAGAAGAAGAGCAATTAGTGAGTTACAAGTATTTGTGAATTCAAGACAAAAAGGAATCAGAGCACCAGTAACAGATTTTACTTTTTTTTAATTAATAATGGGATGAATAAAATCGTGAACATTATCAAAAGACTAAATCAAAGTCAGGAAGATAGCCGAGGTCAGATACCAGGTGATCAGTAAATGACAAGTCAGACGAGCAGTATGAATACCGCGGAGCCCGATGACAGAGGCGTTACTGAAACTTGTCCAGGTTGACCAGTCAGAAGGCCACAGGTAGATGGTGAAGGTCCTTCTATACAGCTCCAGCAGTGATGGTGGATCTGCTGGACTTCAGGGCGCTAGATGCTTAGGTGTCCCGTCTTTTAGATGGTTTTAGGGCAACAGTGACAGCATGCAAATGCGCGAGCAGCCCTGGATAATCCACGCCGGCAGGATGATAAGATCCGGCGGAAGATGGAACCTATGACAAGAGAAATAAATATAATGTAAGTGATGGGACTCCATATTACATGATAATGCTGTGCAGTCACTGTGGCCGGACGGCAGAGGAATATTATCATACAGAGGTCAGGGGTCATTGTCAGCAATCATACATGTGACAATCCCATCACTGACAGATGACATCTACTCCACATGAATTATTCTCACTGACATCACACAACATGGAGTTGATTCTCACACTTACCTCGTCTCTTTTTCCCATTTTTTCCATTTTCTGAGTTTTGTTGCTCCATGCTCAGATTTATTGCCGATTTTCTTTCTTCATGAGATGGAAATTCTGATGAAAAATTAAAAAAAAATCAGTAACAATATATTCTTATAGGATCTGCTTTGTCATAATATGGATAACATAAGAGACCTATAGTATTGTATAAAACCATGTGGGAATATTTGAGTCTTGAAGTCAACATTCACATTGTTGGTGCTGTAGACATGTACATACCTGGCAATGGGGACGAGGGTGGCAAGATGGTAACAGCATCGTCTGTATTACATACAGGAACAGATACTTTCTGCCTGTTTGAAGAAGAAAAACATGTAAATCTCAAGTAAACTCCGTATAAAAGGGGTTGTCTCACTAGAAGAACACCGACTATAAGGCCTAGTAGGACATATGACTGTCATAGTGGGGAAGGTCTTCTGCTCAAGACTACCTTTTATAGAGAGCTGAGAGGAAAACAACTACCAAGAATGGCCGGCATTTCATACTACATCTCTCCTACAGTGAGGGCAGCACTAAAAGTGCATGACCGGCCACAATTATGGGCTGTTATCTCCAACAATTCCGAAAGCTGAAAGCACAATGACCCATAACCATGGGGCGGTGGATGCTGCATTTGATATTATGGTATTTATGTCCTATATTTGGTGTTGTGCACATATATCAGCCTGGAGCTCCCAGTAATGACCCCATAATCTACTCACATTTCTGAGATGTTTGTGTTGGATTCTGGTGTACACTCTGGAGGGGCCTTGGGATCCTCGTTGTTCACCATCCCGTTAGTGGTGGTAGAGTGCTAAATGTGGATAACAATAAGTTATTAAATATACATACTTTTTAATTTTATAGATCCTTTTTTTGTACATATTTTGGATTTATCGATCACATACTTACTTTAGAAAGCCTCTCAGAAGATGATGATGCAAATATTCGGAAGATAAAGTTCTCATCGTCCTCACTTGTGCCCTCCTTATCCTCTGAGATCAGATGGTTGTTTTCATCAGAGTGATCTACAAGACATAGGTAATGAAGGATTGTTAGAGGGTGTCAGTATAACACAGTCGCTATATCTCACTAGGTTACTAGATGATACAACGTAATATACAGAATACATGAAAAAAAACTTCTGTACAAAATTAGGGATAAAGGGATACAGTACAAACCCATGGTCAACATAGCTGAGATCCATGAAACATGGATAACATAGTAGACCAGAAAAACCATGTGGAAATATTTGAGCCTTGAAGTCAACATTCACATTGTTGGTGCTGTAGACATGTACATACCTGGCAATGGGGACGAGGGTGGCAAGATGGTAACAGCATCGTCTGTATTACATACAGGAACAGATTCTTTCTGCCTGTTTGAAGAAGAAAAACATGTAAATCGTAAGTAAACACAGTATAAAATGGGTTGTCTCACTATAAGAACACTGACTATAAGGCCTAATAGGACATATGACTGTCATAGCGGGGAAGGCTTTCTACTCAAAACTACCTTCCATGGATCAGAACACAACTACCAAGAATGGCTGGCAAGTAATACTACAGCTCTCCTACAGAGTAGGCAGTGCTAAAAATGCATGACCTGTCACAATTATGGGCTGTTATCTTCTGCATTTTCTGAAGCCAAAAGTACAATGACCGTTAACCATGAAGCGGTGAATGCTGCATTTGATATTCTGATATTTATGTCCTATATTTGGTGTTGTGTACATAGATCAGCCTGGAACTCCCAGTAATGAAGTAATGACCCTTTATAATATACTCACATTTCTGAGATGTTTGTGTTGGTTTCTGGTGTATACTCTGGAGGGGCATTGGGATCCTCATTGTTCACCATCCTGGTAGCGATGATACAGAGCTAAATACGGATAAAAATAAGATATAAAATATTTTTTTTATGTACTTTTAGAGTTTTTTTTATTTTTTTTACATATTTTGGATTTATTAATCACATACTTACTTTACAAAGCTTTTCAGAAGATGACGTAAAATTTTGGAAGTCAAGGCTCTCATTGTTCTCACTTGTGCCTTCCTCATCCTTTGAGACCAGATGTTTGTTTATATCAGAATGATCTACAAGAAATAGGTAATGAAGTATTATTAGAGGTTGTCAGTATAACACAGTCACTATTTATCACTAATATTAATGGGAACAGATGATCACATATTAGGGAAGATGAGACAAACAGTCGCTTAGTCTAGATGACGTCTCCTTCTACTTACTGATAAATAAGCTGGTGTCTGCGTCTGAAACAAGCTGAGGAACATACTCCAGCTCCTGGCTCAGAATATTGTCAAAGTCCAAGTCACTCAGGAATGGATGAACCTTGATCTCAAATGCTCCTCCTAGAAAAAGAAAAACAAAAGTGATGCGGACATAGTCAGGGATGGCTCCATATCTGAACAGTTTATCGTAATCTGAACTAATGACAAAACTGAGCCGACATGAAGGAAATAAACTGAAAGTCTTAGTGTGGAGAACTAGAAATACAGTAGATGAGCTGATAGAGAAATGCTGATCTTCATGGACATGAGCGATATGTCCTTGGTCTAATAAGGGAATATTAATACTAGTATATCTGTTACCTGTCCCAAGTCTACGCACAGGATTTCTTCTGAGCAGCTCAGTGATGAGATTCTGAGCATCCTGGGGTGGAGCGCGATCACAATTCCAAATTAGTTCTCCTGTTACATAGAAAATTACAGAAAATAAAACCTCTTTACTGGACTGTAACATAAAGCAAAGGAAATAACTAAACAAATGTAACCAATCAACGCAATGATCGGATTATTCTACTCACCAATGACAACCCTTTTATAAAGCTCAGTGAGGGAATCAGCATCAAATGGTACACATCCCAGCAGGAATTTATACAGGATGATCCCCAATGACCACCAGTCAACAGGTCTTCCATAGCCTTCTTTCAGGATGATCTCTGGGGCTATGTAACATGGGGTGCCACAGAACTGGAAACCAACAGAAGATAGAGATGAGAATCGATGAAACAATTATTATGACAAGATATCATCGTTAAAACACAATGCAGAAGATAAAATATTAGTGGAAAAGTTCTCTAGAAAGGAAGATCGTAGAGAAGAGACAATAGTGTGATGAGATTTGCAAATAACAAGCTAAGTTCTTGTAGGTGATGCTGACCTCACGGTCCTGGAACTCTCTGGAGATGTCCACTGCTAATTCCTTGTAGGTGTTGGTTTTCGGTATCATTAGACCAACTTTAGAAATCCCAAAATCGGTAACTTTAATATGTCCAGTAGATGTAATCAGGAGGCTGCAAAAGAGAAGATGGTTTTAGCCTCACAGACTGAATGATAATAAATGACAACTTTCCCCACTTTATTATACTACGGGGGCACTTACTTATCCGGCTTCAGGTCTCTGTGCACCACACCGTAACTATGCAGGTATTCCACGGCAAGTACCGCCTCTGCAAAGTACAAGCGGGCCATGGGGACAGAGAAAGGACCCCTGGTGCTTAGAAGGGTCCCACAGTCTCCACCTATAGAAGAAAGGAAATATGACCGGTGAGGGGTTTATACAGCAGATGACCATGATATACCACGAGCAGATAACCATGATGTATAATGAGCAGTGAGCGGAAACATCCTGGGGAGATCACACAGATAGTGGCGTACATAGAAATCACAAGACCCCATATCAAAAGTTGTAATTGCCCCACACCCTAAAAAATGAAAAAGAAATATATTTATATCCCTGTTGAAGCAGCTTGGTGTTCTCACCAGCAATACAACTTTTATGGCCATTTTAGAGTATGATGCTCCCAAAAATGCCCACACCCACACTCAATGAGTATGGTATCCCCACAGTGAATCCTCCTAAGGAGGCCACCACTTAGAAGGAGGCCAGCCACAACCCCCTACTCGGTGTGATGGCACCCACAGCAACCCTCCCACTCAGGATAATGGTTCCCACAGTCCCTCACACAATATAATGGTCCGCATAACTCCCCACTCAGTATGATGTCCCCACACAGAATGGGGGCCTCCATACAGAGTGAGGACCCCCACAGCACCCCACTTAATATGATGACCTTCACTCAGCATTCACAGTCCCCCCATATCTAGTCATACGGCCCCCTTTCAGTATTTTGGCCCCTACTAGCCACCTACTCAGTATTTTTGCCCCCACCAGCCCCACCTCCTTGAAGAAGCAAATACCGCTGAAATTGTGATGACAAGTGGAGGGATGCTGCCCACTGCCGAGCGTCGACAGACCCCCTCCGACTGATGAGCCCCATAGCGCCCCTGCACCAAGATCAATGAATTTACGAGCATCTTGGTAATAGATAACCTATAGTAAATGCTCTGTGGGGATGTAACCAACAATGTCCTAATGATATGAGCAGTGATAAGATGAAAGCAGACATGGGCTGAATATAATACAATAGATGTGTCTTACCTCCTACATACTCCATGACCATACACAGGTGAGATCTAGTTGGAAAGGAGCAGAGCATGGAGACCACAAAGGGACAATCAGCAAATGTTAAGATGTCCCTCTCCAGAAAGGCCCATTCCAATCTCTGTGCAGTATTTAGGTTCCGCTTAGCCATTTTCTTCATAGCAAAGGTATGGTGTGAGTCTTTATGATGCACTAAGTAGACGGCCCTGGAGAGAAGGAGAATCCATCGGTTATAATAAATCCTTATTAATAATCCATCTATAGAAATCATTATATGTTTAATACTGGTATCCAAGGGGTAACATTTCTCCTTGCGGAGAGTGACATGTTAAGCTTGTCAAGGTGAGGAGACTTTTAAGCCTCAATGATCCTCTGGGAAATATGCAAATTGTCTCTTCAGAGAGGAAGAGAACTAGAACTCTAGTGCCCCTTATAGGAAGTAGTAATCCTAAAAGTCAATATCGACCCTTTAACGAGCCTTATCACATGACATGGAATAATAGCCATAACCAAAATCTCAATTTTTGGACACTATGTTTGGGGTACAAGCACTCATCAGTGTAAGGTGTGAGATATGGTTTGGCTGGGTGAGAGGCATCTGACCAGGATCCAAGGGGTAACGTTTCTCCTTGCGGCAAAAGCCATGTTAAGCAAGTCAAGGTGAGGAGACTTTTAAGCTGCAATGCTCTTCTGGGAAATATGCAAATTGTCTCTTTTCAGAGAGGAAGAGAACTAGCACCCTAGTGCCACCTATAGGAAGTAGCAATCCTATTTCCCAGAAGAGCATTGCGGCTTAAAAGTCTCCTCATGTCCGCAAGGAGAAACGTCAACCCCTTGGATACCGGTCAGACACCTCTCACCCAGTCAAACCATATCTCACACTTTGCACTGAAGAGGGGCAGTACACCAGAACACAGTTCCTGCAAATTGAGATTTTGGTTTTGGCTATTATCCTAAGTCATATGACAAGGCTTGTTAAAGGGTCGATATTGACTTTTAGGATTGCTACTCCCTATAGGTGGAGTTCTAGTTTGCTTCCTCTCTGAAGAGACAATTTGCATATGTTTAATACTAGAAGTCTGGCCGCCACTATAAATTCACATCTAGAAATACATAAAATAGCACTACATAGATCACCTATGGGAGGTCTCCACAATGCCACTTCTGCCGGAGCCATTACCCAGGTCACATTATAGATACGAGAATCTACCGAAATTCTCTTTGGGCAGATTCGCTATAGCTGACCAAATACAATTTAGTGCAAATAAAAATTGGTCCAAAATGAATGTGCTCCAGGGCTCTCTTCTGCTGCTGAGGACAGTGATTGGGCCCACATGGTCATGGTGGAGGGTGTAGATGTCATTGACGTCAATATGGTGTCACCCTTCATGTGACCATGTGTAGCCAACTTCTCTGATCAGCTTCATAATGGAGCCCCCCCATCAAAACAAAGATCAGAGTGGAGAGCAGAAAAGCTCAGGTGGAGGAGGCAGCATAAGAACAGATGAGGGTCTAGCTCAGGCGAATGTAATAATATTATATTATTATATATTATATTATATGTAATTATATTATTTAAATCGCTTTCCTTACAGTTTGATTTGCTACAGATCATATAATTTCCCTATGATAACACTGAATGGCAGAGTGCAGGGGCAGAAGCATTGTCATAGGGAACCTGAGAAATGTGGATTATGGCAACAGAAATCTCACCCAAAATTTCCACTGCTGATGAGTTTGGAAGTTTCATAGTCGCTCATATGCGGCTTTCTCGCCGGAACCAATGAATCCATCACGCTCTATAAAAGAATAAGAAATAATACTGATTTATTGAAGATGCAGGAAAAAAGTTACAGATGCAAAAACTTCTCCCCCCATATTATGTCCCAGATGATTTACACTGATATGATGTTGGGAGGATACAAACCGGACGCTCGGCAGACCCGGCGCTAGCACCCAGCACACCCAGGCAAGTGCCGGGGCCCTGAGTAGGCGAGGGGCCCACTTGCTGTGGGGCACCCTGGCGTGCTATGGGACCGGTGAGCAGAGGAGAGTGGTGCCAGCGCCAGCTAGTGGGCCTTGCTCCCCCCCCCAATGCTTGCCCAGGGCCACGGCCAGCACAATACTTACCTCTCCACAGCTGGTGAGCAGTGAGGTGAGCATTTGATTTTTTTTTTTTTTATGTATGGAGGTATGGGGCATTATATGGGGGGAGAAGTGACATCCTGCATGGGGCATTATATGGGGGGGAGGTAGGGACATCCTGCGTGGGGTATTATATGGGCGGGGGGGAGTGACATCCTGCATGGGGCATTATATGGGGGGGGAGTGACATCCTGCATGGGGCATTATATGGGGTGAGAGGTGACATCCTACATGAGGCATTATATGGGGGGGACATCCTGCATGGGGCATTATATAGGGGGCATGACATCCTGCATGGGGTATTATATGAGGGGGAGAAGTGACATCCTGCATGGGTCATTATATGGGGGGGGGAGTGACATCCAGCATAGGGCTTTATATGGGGTGAGAGGTGACATTCTGCATGGGGCATTATATGGGGGGTGACATCCTGCATGGGGCATTATATGGGGGGGTGACATCCTGCATGGGGTATTATATGGGGGGAGAAGTGACATCCTGCATGGGGCATTATATGGGGTGAGAGGTGACATCCTGCATGGGGCAATATATGGGGTGAGAGGTGACATCCTACATAGGGCAGTATGTGTTGGGGGGACATCCTGCATGGGGCATTATATGGGGGGGTGACATCCTGCATGGGGCATTATATGGGGGGTGACATCCTGTATGGGCCATTATATGGGGTGGGACATCCTGCATGGAGCATTATGTGGGGGGGACATCCTGCATGGGGAATTATATGGGGGGTGACATCCTGCATGGGGCATTATGTGGGGGGCATATCCTGCATGGGGCATTATGTGGGGGGGACATCTTGCATGGGGCATTATGTGGGGTGGGACATCCTGCATGGTGCATTATGTGGAGGGGACATCCTGTATGGGGAATTATATGGGGGTTGACATCCTGCATGGGCCATTATGTGGGGGGGCACAGCCTGCATGGGGCATTATGTGGGGGGCACAGCCTGCATGGGGCATTATGTGGGAGGGACATTCTGCATGGGGAATTATATGGGGTGTGACATCCTGCATGGGCCATTATGTGGGAGGGGGGCATCCTGCATGGGGTATTATGGGGGGGGGGCACAGCCTGCATGGGGCATTATGTGGGGGTCACAGCCTGCATGGGGCATTATGTGGGGGGCACAGCCTGCATGGGGCATTATGTGGGGGGTCACAGCCTGCATGGGGCATTATATGGGGGCACAGCCTGCGTGGAGCATTTTATGGGGTCCATTATTCTATATGGAGCAATATATGGAGCTCATAATATGGTATAGAGGACTATGTGGTGCCATTATACTGTGTGGAGGACATTACTGTCCGGTCTGCACTGTGAGCTGTGAGGATTCGCCGCTTTCTGAGTTATTGTGGAATTTACAATAGATATCGCTCATGTAATGTAAGAAGTGAAATCTTCGGGCTTGTACTATATATATATATATATATATATATATATATATATATATATATATATACATATATATTTATCTGTACATCATGAATCGTGGTATGTGTTAAAGGGGCCACTGAGACTCTTTCGCCCAGGGCCCACGAAATCCTGGAGCCGCCCTGCAACGGTCATCATACATTACTATAACATTCTGGATAATGTGGGAGATCACACAGAGGAGGACTTACAGGTAATCTGTCACCAGGTGTTTGCTATGTATTCTGAAAGCACCATGATGTAGGGGCAGAGACCCTGATTCCAGTGATGTGTTACTTACTAGGCTGTGTGTGGCTGTTTCAATAAAATCAGTAGATTATCACTAGAAGACTATCTGTCTAGCCAGGTAGTCCTATTGCTCTGTACCCCTGCCTCCACCACTGATTAGCAGCTTTCTGCCTATGCACAGTGTACACAGAAAGCTGCCAATCAATGGTGTGGGCGGGGTTATACAAGACTCAGCATTCAGAGCTCTGCAGCAGAAAAAAATAGTGATTTTATCACAACTGCTCCACTGAATAAAGTAATCAACACATGGAATCAGGGTCTCTGTCCCTGCATCATGCTTCTCTCAGACCAAATAGCATAAACCTGGTGACAGATTCCCAGTAATTCAAATGTAATTAACACCATAGGGTCATCTACACTTAGAATAGAGACGTCCCATGGTTGTATGGGGGATAATACTGGACGAGTCATTCACACCCCATGACCTGATGACACACACGCATCCCCCTCTATGATACTTACGGATTCTTGGATCTCCGGGATCTCACTAATTCCATTGTTAGGATTCGACAGCTCAGTTGTTTCTAAAATAATGATGAAGAAATGAAATGTATTAGAGGATATTATTCCTACATAGATAATACAGCAATATAACGGAGAAATGACAAGATGTCTGTAAATGGGATTAATACTCGTTATATGGGGATTCTAAATATGAGAATATACGGGGAATCCATAGATAAATGTAATGTAAATGATGGAGGAACCCCTTCATAAATAACAAAAGACTGACCATCACTTCCGAAAAGAAAATGGGTGTGAACAGGTGCATACTAAGAGTAGCCATCCAAATACATAACTAACAAAGTTGCACTCTGTAACGCTATAGCATGTAAACATGAAATAAATGAAATTTGAATTGCATTACTGCTGTAGAAAATAGGATAAAAGGAAGATACTTAGCGCATAATTTGGCCAATTTATGCATGGCCAGCAGCCACGGCAAGGCGATCTTCTTTTTCTGGGTGCATGCCAAGTAGCCACGGCAAGGTGACCTTTTTTTTTGCTGGGTGCATGCCCAGCAGTCACGGCAAGACGACCTTCTTTTGCTGGGTGCATGCCCAGCGGTCACGACAAGGCGACCTTCTTTTGCTGGGTGCATGCCCAGCAGTCATGACAAGGCGACCTTCTTTTGCTGGGTGCATGCCTTGCAGCCACGGCAAGGCGACCTTCTTTTGCTCGGTGCATGCCCAGCAGTCACGGCAAGGCGAACTTTTTTGCTGAGAACCTATCTCCACCCATCAGCCCGGGGTGGTTTTAATTACAACAGAATCTTACCTACCCATATAAATGTAGGCTTCAGCCTAGGAGAGGATTCACATTAGGAGAGGATTCCAACAAAAAGATCGCCTTGTCATTGGCTGCTGCGCATTCATGAATTGGCCAAATTATGTGCTCAGTATCTTAGTTTTTTCCCATTTTCTAGAGCAGTAATGCAATTTAAATTTAATTTATTTCATGTTACTTGCTATAGCACTGCAGAATGGACCCTCCATCACATGAATGAGGAACCCCCCACCCACGCTGCACATATGAGTGATGGTAAGAGAGCTGAAACATAGGAGAGATTTGCAAATTAGCCTGGAAGTGCACTGGGGGCGTGTCACTGCACTTGGATTTCTTCTTTCACGCCCCCAGTGCACTTCCATTCTGATTTGTATATGGTGTCTACTTTACATTTCTCCTGACTGGCACATTGGATTTCTACAAACAATTATTATTAGGGGACAATGGCCTATACCGTCACACCACTACTTCTATATGTAACAATGTGCTGCCAGGTTCCCATTACACAGAGTAGAGAGTAAATCTAACATTATCCTCCGTCCTCTGTAATATCTGGACATTCCTTGTAGAAGGTCGGGTGATCGCTCACCTGTAATCAGATCGCTGTTCAGCTCCGGCTGACTCCTATTAGGGTCAGGGATTTTCGGGGTCACATTTTGCCCATATTTGGCGTCGCCTCCTGTTGTTTCCTGATAGATATAATATATATAATTAATATGTGGAAGATTTCACTAAATCACCAAATACATAAATCATGAAGGACTAAACCAACATTTACAGATGCACCAATTGTAACGATACAAATCCCGCGCCATCTTCAGACCTTTCCTCAGAAAGTCTCCTCAGATACGGTGGATTAAGATACGTCTATTAATATTGATCCTTACCGGGCGTTCCAATGAGCGTTCTAGTATAGACAGGACTTTTTCGGCCAGTTCTTTAAAGACAGCCAAATCTTCAGTCTGAGATCTTTCTTCAGCCTATAAAGAAGGAAAGATGGAAAGGAGAATTTTGAGATGAGAGCGCTCAGAATGGAGGCGGAAATTGTATGTGACATCGGTTCTCTGTCTGCAGATACAATGACTACATACTGTATTTGGGGACTCGTTGTGTTTTACCGTATTTTTTGGACTAGAAGATGCCTTTTTTTCCAAAATGTTTGACCTCCCTTCTAACACTCTCGCACCCCTCCAATCTATCCTAAACTCTACTGTCTGACTAATCCACCTGTCCCCCCGCTATTCCCTGGCTTTTACCCTCGCTCCGCCAATCCCTTCACTGGCTCCACATTACCCAGAGACTCCAGTTCAAGACCCTAACCTTGGCATGCAAAGCCACCCACAACCTGTCTCCTCCATATATCTGTGACCTAGTCTCCCGGTACTTACCTGCACGCAACCTCCGATCCTCACAAGATCTTCTCTACTCCCCTCTTATCTCCTCTTCCCACAATCGCATGCAAGATTTCTCCCGTGCATCCCCCCTACTCTGGAACTCTCCACCCCAGCATATCAGACAGATTATTAATAATAATAATTGTCTGAATGTAGCTTACCAGGGCGGTGGCTGTGGTGGAGTGAGGTCACAGGAGGTAGGGTCACTGCTGTAGGAAGCCGGCAGTAGAAGTGGGGCGCTGCTGCGGGCCCCGAGCTGGGAGGAGCGGGGTATCCAGGAGGTGCGAGGCTGCGGGCCCTGGGCTTCAAGGAAATGTTAGCGGTGATTTAGGAGGGGAGTCCCCGCTCTGCCCATTGATTTTCTGGCGGTGGGCTTCAAGCAAATGGCCGCTGGAGGCAGTGCATGTGCAGATTTAGATCTCGGCTCAATGAGGAGCTGAGATCTCAATCTGCGTATTGGCCATCTCCAGCAGCCTACTTCTTGAAGCCCACTGCAGAGAAATCAATAAGCAGAGCAGGGCCTCCCCTCCTGAATTACCGCTAACATTTCCTTGAAGCCCAGGGCCCGCAGCCTCGCACCTTCTGGACACCCCGCTCCTCCCAGCTTGGGGCCCGCAGCAGCGCCCCACTCCTACTGCCGACTTCCTGCAGCAGCGACTCTGCCTCCTGTGACCTCGCTCCACTGCCACCACCCCCCTCAGTAAGCAACCGAAAATTCGGACTATAAGACAGGACTATAAGACAGAACCCCATTTTATTATAATAAATGTTTTTCCTATTTACCTCCCAAAAATTTTTGGTGCGTCTTATGGTCTGCAAAACACGATATATTAGAAGAAAAAGCTTCTATCCCTCCATTATTATCTATTAATATTGAGATGCTCTGTGCAGAGTGTCCGCCACTTACCTGGTGTAGTAATGTCCTGATGTTCTGAAGTAAATCCGTCAGATAGTCTGACGTTAGACGACGTTGTCGGTGTTTGGTCAGGCAATCCTTTACTAGTTCCATCACCAGCCGGTGAGTGAAGCTGAGGACGCCATCGGGTGGTAGAAGCACACTGTTAGGACGATTGATCATAAGGATCAACAATAGTGATTTTACCTGAGGAATGTCCAAAACAATTCCAGCCATAGTGAAAAACTGCAAGTGCTATCAGTCACTATAGAGCCAAGAAAGGCATGGGTGAGCCTATGTGCATTGTATATATAGCGACTGTGAGCAGTGATGTCACCATCACCTGTGATGTCATCACGGAATCTTGTGATAGAATCTTCACGGAGCAGCTCTGCGCAAATAGAATGCGGTGTGGTATTATATAAAGTGAAAACACCATACAATTAACTACCCATGTTATCATGGCCGTTCTATTTTATATCCAATTAGAACACAACCAGGATAAAGGTGTGTTCACAAGTTGGATTTTGGCAGCATTTTATTTCTACCTCAAAAATCAAAGGAGGCAGGAAAAACGCTGCTTAAAATTCAGGTGTTTTTACTTGTGTTTTTTTTTCCATTCATTTGAATGGGTGAAAAATGCTGCAAAACCTCTGAAAGACTTGACAAGCTGCAGATTAAAAAAAATGCAAAAAAAACAGCATGTGAATGAGATTTCAGAAATATCATTCACTAAGATGGTACTGTAAAACACAGCATTTTTGCTGCAGAAGAAAAAACAGTGAATACACCCTAAAGATATCCTCAGTCATATTATGGGAAATATTGTATATTTCGCATTTATTATCTCACGTGTTTTTCTTCACCATAGAACTTTTAAGGCTGTGTGCCCACTATGCGTTTTTTAGGCGTTTCTGCAGCGTAACTTCCGCCGCGGAAACACTTAAAAAACGCTTGGTGATAGGTCTGCAATGGTCCCCAATGATAATCCGCATGTGCTGTGCACATGCCGCGGAGATTTCCGCTGCGGATTATCATTGCGGAAAAATCCACAGCACGTCCTTTGATTTTGCGGAGTCGCTGCGTTTTAGCCGCCATTGACTTGCATTGGAACGCATAACATCCGCATGACTACAAATACACATGTGGATATTATGCGACTCAATGCGTGGATGGTACCCGGGTCAGGAGATGAAGAGACTCTCCTCCAGACCCCATAGTACCTGTAGTTAAAATAGAATTAAAATCAAAAATAAACATATACTTACCTTCTGATGGCCCCTGTCTGCTCCCGGCGGTGCTGCTGGCTCTTCGGCTGCTCGCGGTGGTAAAAGGACCTTCCATGACGCCATTTAGTCATGTGACAGGTCACGCGACCGCTGACATCGGCGGTCGCGTGACCTGTCACATGACTAAATGACGTCATGGAAGGTCCTTTTACAGCACAGAAAATTAGAATATCATCAAAAAGTGAATTTATTTCAGTTCTTCAATCCAAAAAGTGAAACTCATATATTATACAGAGTCATTACAAACAGAGTGATCTGTTTTAAGTGTTTATTTCTGCTAATGTTGATGATTATGGCTTACAGCCAATGAAAACACAAAAGTCATTATCTCAGTAAATTAGAATTGACAAGAAACACCTGCAAAGGCTTCCTAAGCATTTAAAAAGGTCTCTTAGTCAGTTTCAGTAGGCTCCACAATCATGGGCAAGACTGCTGACTTGACAGATGTCCAGAAGGCAGTTATTGACACACTCCTCAAGGAGGGTAAGCCACAAAAGGTCATTGCTAAAGAAGCAGCTGTTCACAGAGTGCTGTATCCGAGCATATTAATGGACGTGGAAGGAAAAAGTGTGGTAGAAAAAGGTGACAAGCAACTGGGATAACCGCAGCCTTGAAAGGATTGCTAAGAAAAGGCCATTCAAAAATTTGGGGGAGATTCACAAGGAGTGGACTGCTGCTGGAGTCATTGCTTCAAGAGCCACCACACACAGACGTATCCAGGACATGGGCTACAAGTGTCGCATTGCTTGTGTCAAGCCCCTCATGACCAATAGACAACGCCAGAAGCGTCTTACCTGGGCCAAAGAGAAAAAGACCTGGACTGATGCTCAGTGGTCCAAGGTGTTGTTTTCAGATGAAAAGTAAATTTTGCATTTCATTTGGAAATCAAGGTCCCAGAGTCTGGAGGAAGAGTGGAGAGGCCACAATCCAAGCTGCTGGAGGTCTAGTGTGAAGTATCCACAATCAGTGATGGTTTGGGGGGCCATGTCATCTGCTGGTGGAGGTCCACTGTGTTTTATCAAGACCAAAGTCAGCGCAGCCGTCTACCAGGACATTTTACAGCACTTCATTCCTCCCTCTGCCGACAAGCTTTATGGAGATGGAAATTTCGTTCTCCAGCAGGACTTGGCCCCTGTCCACACTGCCAAAAGTACCAATACCTGGTTTACACAGAACAGTATCACTGTGCTTGATTGGCAGCAAACTCGCCTGACCTTAACCCCATAGAGAATCTATTATAGAGAATCTATGGGGTATTGTCGAGAGGAAGATGAGACCCCAGACCCCACAATACAGATGAGCTGAAGGCTGCTATCAAAGCCACCTGGGCTTCCATAACACCTCAGCAGTGCCACTGTCTGATCCCTCCATGCCACATTGCCGCATTGATGCAGTAATTGATGCACAAAGAGTCCGAACAAGTATTGAGGGCATTTACTAAACATACATTTCAGTAGGCCAACTTTTCGGATTTTAAAAACATTTTTCAAGCTGTTGTTATGAAGTATTCTAATTTACTGAGATAATGACGTTTGTGTTTTCATTGGCTGTAAGCCATAATCATCAACATTAACAGAAATAAACGCTTAAAATAGATCCCTCTGTGTGTAATGACTCTATATAATAGATCCCTCTGTGTGTAATGACTCTATATAATAGATCCCTCTGTGTGTAATGACTCTATATAATAGATCCCTCTGTGTAATGACTCTATATAATAGATCCATCTTTGTGTAATGACTGTATATAATAGATCCCTCTGTGTGTAATGACTCTATATAATAGATCCCTCTGTGTAATGACTCTATATAATAGATCACTCTGTGTGTAATGACTCTATATAATATAGGAATTTCACTTTTTGCATTGAAGAACTGAAATAAACTAACTTTTGATGATATTGTAATTTTGTGAGAAGCACCTGTATATAGTATGAAGCCCCACTGCCCCATATGTGTATGTATAATTTGATGCACATGACTCGCCCCCTGGGCCGTGGGGTACACGGAACCGGGCCTTCTAGTGTACGGTGCTGATGGGGGTAGTAGTGGCAACCCGATCCCGTGGCAACCCGATCCCGTGGCTCAGGGTGGTCAGACCAAATGGTGGCAGTCTATTTATCAGTGTTTTGAATGTCCGACTACGCCACCTGTGGATTGCGGTCAGGGATAACCGCCGCTGCGAGGCGGACTGCTGAGGCTGGTGTTGGTGTGCAGCACAGGTGTAGGATAACTCCCCACGGGAAGAGTGTAGCAGTGTAGGTGGATGTTGGGGGTGATAGTGCAGGCCGCAATAGTAAGAGTTCAGAGTCCGCTTCAAACAGTTCAGGGTCTTTATTGTAGATATTATTAATGACCCAACAGTACCGGTTAGGAATGGGCCTGGGTGTCTGAGAGCATTCGGGCGAGCCCCACTGGTCAGGGTGAGTGTGTAGGCCTACCGTTCTCTTTATGCTCTTTCTGACTATCCCCCTTTTCGTGGTGTAATAGCCCACGTCCCTGAGCTGGCCGTGTACTTCTTTCCTGTATGGCTTGCGACTCAGGCCTTGGGTACCTGTTGCTTGCTCCTCGATGTACTGGTCCCTCTGTGTGGCGGAGCCTCCAGGCTTCTTAGGCCAAGGGACCTGAAATCCCTCGCAGGTTGGTTCCCTGCTGCTGGGCTTGTAAACCTGACAGCCTCGGACCCCAATGTCCGGTAGATTGGTTCTCTGCCAGGACCGGCTCTCGTCGCCTCTGTCCCTGGCTTGCAGTTTCTCCTCTGCCTCACGGACTCCTCAGCTACAGCTGAACTGTCCCTCCTTCTCTGGGACTAGTCTCACTCCTGAGCTAGGTCTTCCAGTTTTCTCTAACCCTGCCCCCAGTTCCAGCATTTATAGGGGCAGCCAGCTCCCCCTGCTGGCCTGGGACAGGAGGTGCTGTATGCTAATTGTCCCTAACCAGGGGACCTCCCTCCTGCTTTCAGAAACAGATTATTGTTTGTGGCATCCTGGCCTGGGGTGACACACACACACTGCTCTATATTTAGTATGATGCCCCCACTCCTCCATATATATAGCATGATGGTCCCACTGCTCCATATACAGGTGCATCTCACTAAATTAGAATATCATCAAAAAGTTAATTTATTTCAGTTCTTCAATGCAAAAAGCTGTCTTTCAGCTCATCTGCATTGTTGGGTCTGGTGTCTCTCATCTTCCTCTTGACAATACACAATAGATTCTCTATAATAGATTCTCTATGGGGTTAAGGTCAGGCGAGTTTGCTACCAATCAAGCACAGTGATACTGTTGTGTGTAAACCAGGTATTGGTACTTTTGGACGTGTGGACAGGGGCCAAGTCCTGCTGGAGAATGACATTTCCATCTCCAAAAAGCTTGTCGGCAGAGGGAAGCATGAAGTGCTGTAAAATGTCCTGGTAGCCGGCTGTGCTGACTTTGGTCTTGATAAAACACAGTGGACCTACACCAGCAGATGACATGGCCCCCCAAACCATCACTGATTGTGGAGCCTTCACACTAGACCTCAAGCAGCTTGGATTGTGGACTCTCCACTCTTCTTCCAGACTCTGGGACCTTGATTTCCAAATGAAAATTGGAACTCTAGGACCTTGTGGAGTGTGTCAATGACTGCCTTCTGGACATCTGTCAAGTCAGCAGTCTTCCTCATGATTGTGGAGCATACTGAAACAGTATTGAAGAACTGGAATAAATTAACTTTTTGAAGATATTCTAATTTAGTGAGATGCACCTGTATATACTATGATGGTCCCACTGCCCCACATACATATAGTATAATGGCCCCACTACTCCATATGTAGTATGATGGACCCACTACTCCAGATATATAGTAGGATGGCTCCACTGCCCGATCATTTAAAAAAATATCTCACTTAATCCTGATTCTCCACATCACGGCCTCTGTCTCCTCTTCCATGGCGGGACTGCAGAGCAGAGCGATGCAATGATGTCACCGAGCCACCTGCGTGAGTATGCTGACATCTCGTTAACTGCAGGCCTATGGCGATCTGTGGCATATGAAAGAGATAGTGATAGGGCAGGGAGCTTGTGTCTCACTGCTTTATCATGCGACGCCTCTGCATAAGAGACATTAGGGCTATATTAGCTACGTCACAGAAGACACTGGAGCTGGAGTATACAGAATAGGAGACACTGGGGCTGGAGTATATAGAATAGGAGACACTGGGGCTGGAGCATATAGAATAGGAGACACTGGGGCTGGCGTATATTCATCACGGGATACATTGGGGCTAGAGCATATACATCACAGAAGAAGCTGGAGTATATAGAATAGGAGACACTGGGGCTGGAGTATATAGAATAGGAGACACTGGGGCTGGCGTATATTCATCACAGGATACATTGGGGCTAGAGCATATACATCACAGAAGAATCTGGAGTATATAGAATAGGAGACACTGGGGCTGGAGTATATAGAATAGGAGACACTGGGGCTGGCGTATATTCATCACAGGATACATTGGGGCTAGAGCATATACATCACAGAAGAAGCTGGAGTATGTAGAATAGGAGACACTGGGGCTGGAGTATATAGAATAGGAGACACTGGGGCTGGCGCATATACAGTTCTGCTCAAAAGTTTACATACCCCAGCAGAATTTTTCCTTTCTTGGCCTTGTTTCAGAGAAAATGAATGATAACAAAAACACTTTTTCTCCACTCATGGTTGTTGGTTGGGTGAAGCCATTTACTGTCACATTTCTGTGTTTTCTCTTTTTAAATCTTAATGACAACTAGTGATGAGCGAGCATGCTCGCTACTGCTCGGTGCTCGCCCGAGTATCTCACTGCTCGAGATGCTCTGCGCTCACCGAGTATTTCCGGGTTGGTCGGGCGGGAAGTCGGGTCCACTCCCTGCATGTTTGGCGCTCTTTACAGAGCCAATGAACATGCAGGGATTGCCTGCCATGCACTGTAATGCCATAGCCATGTTGGTTGTGGGCATTACAGTGATTGGCTGGCCGCACATTGTCATCAGGTCTATATCTGACCTGGCGCCGCCATGCTCATCACAGTCACTCCGGATCAGACAGTGTAGGGAGAGCTGCTGCTGCGTTAGGGAGAGATTTGATCGTGCATTAGGTAGTGTAGTGAGAAAAACCGCACATTACACATATCCATCTCAACAAACAGTCCTTCTGAGGACTAATCCATCTGCAGAGATATCAGGCAGGCAGTGTATATAGGCCGGCAGGCAGTGTATATAGCAGACTGCAGTGCATATAGCACAAGAGGCTCCATTCCAATTCTGCCTTCTGCTGCTGTTAGATATTTCTATACAAAGGCCCAGGTCTCAGGGGCGAGGAATACTTTTCTTTGGATCTTAATCCTCATTATTTGCTTATAAAGCAATCCAGAGAACACCGTTTTTCTGCGCCATTTGCTTGTTGGCACTGCAGAATACAGCCAGGTCCTTTCCATATTAGAGCGCTAGAAATCCAGCTATTTAAAACTGTGTTTTCTCCGTCACACGGATCACATATACGTTGTCAGAAAATACTGCCATTTCTGGCCTCCATTTTTTCAGTGTGTCAGTGAAGCAATTCACAGCAGTTTGCTGTTCACACTACTTACCTACAGGCCAGGTATTTAAAACTCTGTTTTCTCCATCACACCGATCACATATAACTTCGCTTCAAACTCAGTCATTTGTAGTGAGCGTGGAAGATACTATCCTCCATTTAAAATGGGCAAGGCACGTGGCAAGGGACGGGGAACTGGACGTGATGGTAATGGTGCATGCAGAGGCCGAGGAGAAGGCCGTGGGCAAGCCGAAATTGTGCCACAACAAACACCCACATCTTCTCACCTGACCTTCCTGTCCCAATTTCTAGGGGACCGCAGCACACCACTATTGAACCCAGATCAGTGTCAAAAGGTTGTTGGTTGGATAGCGGATAATGCTTCCAGTCACTTAGCCACCACCACCACCACCCTGTCTTCCACACGGTCAAGTCTCAGTAGCCATGAGTCTGGACCTCATATTCCTCACCCTGATCCTCCTTCCTCCCACCATGCCGAGTACCCAGAGACAACTGATCCCACACTTGGACAATCTGAAGAGCTGTTCACTTTTCCATTTATAGATTCGGGCCTCTCGCCCGGTCCACTTGAAGCGGGGCAAGAGGAGATCACGTGTAGCGATGCCCAAATATTTGAGCAGCCACGGTCACACGAAGGCGACGGTGGGAAACTGTCACAAGAGGTGGACGATGATGAGACACAATTGGCAGAAAGTCAGGAATAGTACCAGGGTGCAGAAGTGGGAGACGAGGTGGTGGATGATATAGTAACTGACCCAACCTGGCAGGAGTACATGCAGAGCAAGGACAGCAGCACACAGGGGGAGGGAGGCAGAGCACCCCAACAGGCAGGAAGAAGCAGTGTGGTGGCCGCAGACAGAAGGCAGGCTACCGTTTCCCGTAACACCAACACGAAGGAAGTTGCCACTACAACTGTTAGGTCTTCCCGAGTCTGGTTGTTTTTTAAAGACTCTGCCGATAACTCCAAAAAGGCCATTTGCATCACGAGCCAGACCAGCATCAGCAGGGGTGGCAAAACGACCAGCCTGACCACCACCAGCATGATCAGGCACATGGCAGCAAAGCACTTGACTTTGTGGGCCGAACACCAGGGTCCAGGAACAGTGTCTACAGGTGGCACCATTGCTTCTTCTGCTGTTGTGCATGCAAGTCAATCCCCTGTCCATAGAGCATGCAAAGATGCCTCCTGCCCTGCACCTGTCATTGCACACTCTCTCTGCGAGCTCAAAGAACACTGAATTTTGGCTGTTGGAGCTGAAAAGAGGACATCGGTAAACCAGGGGAGGAGTCCTCAGGAGATAATTTGCATATTCCCACTGCATTTTGGGGTAAGTGAAGAGTCTCCGCGAGCTCAAAGAACACTGGATTTTGGCTGTTGGAGCTGAAAAGAGGACATCGGTAAACCGCGTGCCGGTAGGCATTTTGAATCTTTTTTTTTAAGCTTTTTTCACTGTTTTCAGAACATTAACAATAAGAACATGGAAGAGTCCAGGAGCCATTTGGTGAGCTGCATATCCTGCTACATGTTCACAGACTTGCCAGTGGAAAAGCCAAACTTCACATGCCAGAAATGCAAGCTTGTGTCCCTGTTGGAGGAAAAGTTGCGAAATCTAGAAGAGAGGTTAACTACCTTGAAAATAATTAAGGAGGGTGAAGAGTTCTTAGACAGAGCAGAATTATCTCTTCATGATTCAGAAAGAGAAGAAATTCGAACTGCACCTGAGGAAACAGAGGAATGGAAGCATGTGACCCACAGAAGCAGGAGGATCGAGAGGCAGTCAGCACCCATACTGCTCAGGAACCAGTACCAGGCTCTCACGCAGGAGAACCATGAAGAAATACAGCAAAATAAGACTTTGCCAGCAATGAATAACCTTGTAAGCCCTCAGAATCCTCCTGGATGGAGAAAGAAGAATGTTGTGAAGAATAAACGGAGAGTGGTGGTCATGGGGGATTCCCTGTTAAGAGGAACAGAGGCCGCTATCTGCAGACCAGACATAACCTCAAGAGAAATGTGCTGTCTTCCAGGAGCAAAAATTAAAGATGTGTCTGACAGGATATCAAGACTCTTCAGACCTACAGATCACTACCCATTCCTGCTAATACATGTGGGGACAAATGACACCGCAAGAAAGGACCTGGAAACCATCTGCAGTGACTTTGAAGACTTAGGCAAGAAAGTGAAAGAATTGGGAGCGCAGGTGGTCTTCTCATCCATCCTCCCAGTGGATGGCCATGGAACAATGAGGTGGAATAAGATTCTACAGGTGAACAACTGGCTACGTCGATGGTGCCGTCAACAAGGATTTGGATTTCTGGATCACGGAATGAATTACCTATACGATGGACTACTTGCTAGAGATGGGGTGCACCTTACGAAGACTGGAAAACATGTATTTGGAAGTCGCCTTGCTACACTCATCAGAAGAGCTTTAAACTAGAACAATGTGGGAAGGGAAGCAAAAGTCCAGAAAAAGCCATACAGCTGACAAATACTATTGAGATCTCTGCTACTGGAAGTGGAAAGGAAGAACAAAGACAAAACAATTTAAATAATAAAAATATGGGAGGAAGAGAAACCAATCACAAACTAAAATGTTTTTACACAAATGCACAAAGCATGGGCAACAAACAAGGAGAATTGGAACTACTAATGCAGGAAAAGGAATATGATGTCATTGGAATCACTGAAACTTGGTGGGACGATACACATGATTGGAATAAAAGGCTAAAAGGATACAACTTATTTGCAAGAAACAGACTTGATAAACGAGGAGGAGGTGTTGCATTGTATGTTAGAAAAGCGTATATCTGCACAGAGATTGAAGCTTCAGAGACTGGGAGTTCTGTGGAAACTGTTTGGGTAAGAATACAAGGAGAGAACAACGGAAAGGACACCATTGTAAGCATTTACTACAGGCCACCTGGGCAAGCTGAAGATATGGATGAACTCTTTATGTATCAAATGACCAAGTTCTCCAAAAAATATGACGTAGTGGTCATGGGAGATTTCAACTATCCAGACATTTGTTGGGAATCTCTCTCAAGTAAAACTAACAGGTCAAGCAAATTCTTATCCTTTCTTGCTGACAACTTTATCTTCCAAAAGGTAGGGGAGAAAACAAGGGGATCTGCTACTTTGGATCTAATCCTTATAAACAGGGAGGAAATGGTTGAGGAGGTAAAGGTGGCTGGGACCCTAGGAGGTAGCGATCATGCTATTATAGAATTTTGGATAACTAGAGGAGGAAGACATGTGAAGACTCAAACTTCAAGGTTAGATTTTAGAAAGGCAGATTTTAAGAGACTCAGAAAGAGAATAGGAGGGATCCAATGGCTGGATGTCCTTAAGGACAAAAATGTCCAGGAAGGATGGGAAATTTTTAAAAATGAGATTCTCAAAGCACAATCGTTAACAATCCCGAAAAGTAGGAAGAATGGGAAGCATTTAAGGAAACCAGGATGGATGAACACAGAACTTAAACACATGCTAAAAAGAAAGAAAGAAAGGTTTATTAAATGGAAAGAGGGAGGCATATCTAAAGAAGATTATAATGCAGTCTGCAGATCCTGTAGGGCACGTATCAGGTTAGCTAAAGCTGACAATGAATTAAGGCTTGCAAGAGATGTCAAAAGCAATAAAAAAGGATTTTGGGGGTATGTCAAAAGTAAAAGAAAAGTCAAAGATGCTATAGGATTTTTACAGGATGAAAATGGAGAAATGGTAAGAGAGGATGTTGAGAAGGCCAAACTTTTTAATTCCTATTTTGCATCTGTTTTCTCTCAGAAAGAAAATGTAACATCAACTGATCTTCACTGTCCTTTTAAAGGAATAGAGGAATCCAAGTTATCTGTAAACAGAAAGATTGTGAGGGAATATTTAGCTAACATAAATGAGTTCAAGTCTCCAGGTCCAGATGAATTACACCCCAGAGTACTGAAGGAGATCGTAGAAGAAATTTTAGAACCACTCTCCATAATCTTTGAAAATTCTTGGAGAACAGGAGAAGTCCCAGAAGACTGGAGAAGAGCAAATGTTGTTCCTATCTTCAAAAAGGGGAAGAAGGTGGACCCAGGGAAGTATAGGCCGGTGAGTCTGACTTCTATACCAGGAAAGATCTTTGAAAAAATTATTAAACAACATGTATGTAAGTACATGGATAAGAATGAAGTGATTAACCAGAGTCAGCATGGGTTTGTAACTAACAAGTCATGTCAGACTAACTTAATTTCCTTCTATGACAGAATCACTGACTGGGTGGATCAGGGAAATGCTGTAGATATAGTATATCTTGACTTCAGCAAAGCATTTGACAAAGTATCTCACACCATCCTTATTGAAAAAATGACCAAGTATGCAATGGACTAGGCAACTGTTAGGTGGATTCATAACTGGCTTAGTGATCGGACTCAAAGGGTGGTTGTAAATGGCTTCACATCCAGCTGGATGAATGTCTCAAGTGGGGTACCACAGGGCTCCGTCCTGGGACCTGTATTGTTCAACATCTTTATCAATGATTTAGATGAAGGAATTGAGGGTAAACTGATTAAATTTGCTGATGACACAAAGCTGGGAGGGATAGCTAATACTAGAGAAGAGAGAGAGGATTCAAAAAGACCTAAATAAACTGGAGCAGTGGGCAGCAACCAACAGAATGGTTTTTAACAGGGAAAAATGCAAAGTACTACATCTGGGCAGTAAAAATGAAAAAAGCATATACAGAATGGGAGGAATAGAGCTAAGCAACAGTACATGTGAAAAAGACTTAGGTATACTAATAGATCATAGACTGAACATGAGTCAACAGTGTGATGCAGCAGTAAAAAAGACAAATACAATTCTGGGATGTATTAACAGAAGCATACAGTCTAGATCACGTGAAGTGCTCCTCTTTGGTCAGACCTCATCTGGAATACTGTGTACAGTTTTGGGCACCACATTTTAAAAAAGACATAGACAAACTGGAGCAAGTTCAGAGAAGAGCGACCAGAATGGTGACTGGTCTGCAAACCATGTCCTATGAGGAACGGTTGCAGGATTTGGGAATGTTTAGCTTGCAAAAAAGAAGACTGAGAGGAGACTTAATAGCTGTCTACAAATATGTCAAGGGCTGTCACATTGTAGAAGGATCATCTTTATTCTCATTTGCACAAGGAAAGACTAGAAGCAATGGGATGAAACTAAATGGGAGGAGACACAGATTAGATATTAGAAAAAACTTTTTGACAGCTAGGGTGATTAATGAGTGGAACAGGCTGCCACGAGAGGTGGTGAGTTCCCCTTCAATGGACGTCTTCAAACAGAGGCTGGACAGACATCTGTCTGAGATGATCTAGTGAATCCTGCTTTGAGCAGGGGGTTGGACCAGATGACCCAGGAGGTCCATTCCAACTCTACCATTCTATGATTCTATGATAAGTAGCAGCATCAGGAAGCACGTCCATGTCCTTGTCCCAGCGCAGCGTTCAGTTGTTCATACTCCAGTCCTTGGAATGCAAGCGCAAATATGCAGCCAACGTCCCACAGGCGACACTACTAAATTCTCACAATTCACGACTGCTTGGCTCGAAATGTTGCCTTTTAGGCTTCTGGAGACAGAAGCATTCCGCAACCTGATGGCGGCGGCCGTCCCTCGGTACTCTGTCCCCAGCCGCCACTATTTCTCCCAGTGTGCCGTCCCCACATTACACAAGCACGTGTCCCAAAACATTAGCCGTGCCCTCAACAACGCAGTTACCAGTAAAGTCCACCTAACCACAGCCACGTGGACAAGTGCTTGTGGGCAGGGATGGTACATCTCGCTGATGGCACACTGGGTTAACATAGTGGAAGCCGGGACCCAGTCCGACCTTGGGACGGAACACGTCCTCCCGACGTCAAGGATTGCAGGCCCTAGGTCAATCAGGGTTGCCCCCACGGTCTACAGCTCCTGAACCTCATGCTCCTCAGCCTCCTCCTCCTCCTCAGCCTCCATCTCCGAAATGACCACATCAGTCACAAGCTGGAAGCACTGCAGCACTGCCTCGGCCAAGCGGCAACAGGCTGTGCTGAAGCTAATATGCTTAAGTGAAAAAACACACAATGCTGAAGAGTTATGGACAGCTCTGAAAGAGCAGGCAGATCTGTGGCTCAAACCGCTGAACCTACAGCCAGGCATGGTCGTGTGTGACAATGGCCGGAACCTGGTGGCGGCTCTGAGGCGAGGCGAGCTCACACACGTACCATGCCTGGCCCATGTGCTTAACCTCGTGGTTCAGCGGTTACTCAAATCCTACCCGGAGCTGCCGGATCTGCTTGTTAAAGTATGCCGCCTGTGTGCCCATTTTAGAAAGTCAGCTACAGCTTCCGCCGCCCTTGCAGTGTTTCAGCAGCGTTTGCAGCTTCTGGCTCACAGACTGGTGTGTGATGTCCCCACACGTTGGAACTCTACATTGCAGATGTTGGGAAGGATTTGTGAGCAGAAGAGGGCAGTTGTTGAGTACCAGCATCAAAAAGGCTATCGGTATTCAGTTCAGACTCCACACATAAGACCTCAGTAGTGGACGTGGATGTCAGACATATGTACCATCCTCCAAAACTTTGAGGACAACACCAAGATGGTGAGCGGCGATGACGCCATAATTAGCCTCACCATCCCGCTTCTCTGTCTTCTGAAACGCTCTCTGCTCACAATCAAAGATGATGCATTGCAGGCGGAGCACGATAAGATGGAGCAATTAACCATACAGGGTGATTACACACAGCCAAGCCTCATCTCATCCCAACGTGGATTGGGTGACAATGAGGAAGAGGAGGAGGAGGAAGGACAGGAACTAGTTTCATGCACTATAGACGGTGCTATCTGCACAGCTGTCATACCGTCTGTTCAGCGTGGATGGCCAGAGGACAGAGAGGAGGAGGAGGAGAGCATGGTCAGTCATCCTCTTGGTGAGGACACGGAAGTCTTGCCTGTTAGTAGTCTGGCACGCATGGCTGAGTTTATGTTATGCTGCCTTTCCCATGACCCTCGCATTCTCAAAATTTTAGGTCATTACTGGTTGGTGACACTTCTAGACCCACTCTACAAGGAGAACTTTATATCTCTTATTCCTGAGGCGGACAGGTGTACAAAAATGAGGCAGTACCAGAAGGCCCTTGTTGCGGAACTATTAAAAAAATTCCCATCTAAAAACGCTGGAGGCAGAGGGCACACTTCGTTCGACAACCAAGGCCCCCACTCTGTCACTTCTTCTCTCTGACTGAACACTGTTCTAAGATGGTGCCCAGCTTTTATACCTCCCTCTAGAACATGAGCCCAGGTGACCAGCAAACAATGGGCTCCTATCTACGCTCAGGAACCAACCCCTATCTTCTCCTACATCACTGGGTATTCCTACCCCCTCCCCACTCCAGCCAGGGACATGGTCTGTCGTGCCTGCATTTCTGTCTAATGGGAGCACCGTTGAGCTGTCCCTCGGAAATGGGGTGAGTGTGCTGTATGCAGCTAACTGAACCCTGGTCCATACTCCATCCTTACCCGGGAGTGGAATATCACACCTCTGGCAGAGGTGCAATACCCCTGTAGCGTCCGAGCCCTCGGGGCGCTACAGTTTTATGATGCCTGTAAAAAAAATTTTTTATACAGTATGTTCATGTATACCCCCCAGGAGTAAATGTTTGTCAGCCCATACACTTAGTGCATGGCATTACAAGTATAGGAGGCCCGCTCCTTTCTAATGGTAAAAAAATTTTATGATGCGCTCCTCCACGTCTCTTCCAAGGGCCATTGAAGTGCCTCCATATTTTTGGCAGCCCTTGCAGTCACTGCATAGTCCAACACTATGGGAGACTCTCTCCTTTCTAATGGGAATTTGTCATTACTGTGGCCTGGTCTATGTGTCTTTAAATTCTTAGTGGGTTTTTTCCTAAACTTGGTCAGCCGTTGGACTCACTGCATACCCTATAACTGTATAGCAGACCCTCTCCTTTCTAATGGGAACATGTCATATCTTGTTACTGTGGCCCTGCTCTGTGTGTCTTTAAATTCTTATTTAAATTCTTAGTGGGGATTTTCCTAAAATCTGTCAGCCGTTGGACTCACTGCATACCCTATAACAGTATAGCCGACCCTATCATTTCTAATGGGAATTTGTCGTTACTGTGGCCCTGCTCTATGTGTCTTTAAATTCTTAGTGGGTTTTTTCCTAAAATTGGTCAGCCGTTGGACTCACTGCATACCCTATAACTGTATAGCAGACCCTGTCCTTTCTAATGGTAGCTTGTCGTACCTTGTTACTGTGGCCCTGCTCTGTGTGTCTTTAAATTCTTATTGGGGTTTTTCATTAAAATTTGTCAGCCGTTGGATTCACTGCATACCCTATAACTGTATAGCAGACCCTCTACTTTCTAATGGGAACATGTCGTACCTTGTTACTGTGGCCCTGCTCTGTGTGTCCTTAAATTCTTAGTGGGGTTTTTCCTAAAATTTGTCAGCCGTTGGATTCACTGCATACCCTATAACTGTATAGCAGACCCTCTCCTTTCTAACGGGAACATGTCGTACCTTGTTACTGTGGCCATGCTCTTTGTGTCTTTAAATTGTTAGTGTTTTTTTTCAAAAATTTTGGCCACCCTTGCAGTCACAGCATGGGCATTACCACTATAGAAGACCCGCTCCTTTATAATGGGAACATTTTTTTTACTGAGACCCTCCTCTATGTCTCTTCAAAGGGGTATTAGGTTGCGTCCAAATTTTTGACAACCCTTGCAGTCACTGGATGCGCAATAACAGTATAGGAGACCCACTTGTTAATAATGGGAAAAACAAAGCATAGCCCTCTGATGGCTCTCTAACAATAGCTAGGGCCGACTGCTGGCCTTTTAAGAATAGTAAGGGCCGTCTGATGTCCCTATAAAAATAGGCTTGATGACTTTCAGAGTCCCTCCATCATAAATAAAACAGGATGTGTCTGATGACACCACATTGCCAGATGAGGTTGTAAAATGTTAAAATGACATTTCCCGGTGAATGCATTTGTCATAAAAAATAACATAAAAAAACATAACAATAGGATCTTTCTTTAGTATAAAAAACAGCATCACCAATTTAACCTCAATGTAATCACATTGTTCAGCTCATGCACCTCCTCCTCCATCTCCGAAATGACCACATCAGTCACAAGCTGACAGCACTGCAGCACTGCCTTGGCCAAACAGCAACAGGCTGTGCTGAAGATAACATGCTTAATGCTTAATTGACAAACCGCCCAGCGCTGCATAGTTGTTGAAAGCTGTAACACAGCAGCTTGATCTGTGGCTCTCACCGCTGAACATACAGCCAGGCATGGTCGTGTATTACAATGGGCGGAACCTGGTGACGGAGAAATGACAACCGGGGTAGATACTGTTTCCCTCTATGCCAGTTCTTTCACAGAGCTAAAGAATATGGCTGTGGTGAAATACAACTCCCACTGAGAAGCTGTTTCAGATTGAAAAACATTGTGCCCACCAGAGGATTTGTTTCTGAGGGCTAACCTTTCTCACCCGCTCAAGAGCCCCATAGCAGCTGCAAAGTTAGCGCTATCATGAACTCTCCTGAGGTAGAAGCCAAGGCACACCAGAGAATTCTCTGGTGGGACTGTCCAACCCTGCCGAGAAGCAGTCCTGGCTAAGAAAAGTGTGTGGGAAGATTCCAGGACACTCTATTTTTACTGAGGAGGAAACACATGCAAACATGGGGAGAACATACAAATTTCTTGCAGATGTTGTCCTTGCTGGGATTTGAACCCAGGATCCCAGTGCTGTAAGACTTCAGTGCTAACCACTGATCCAATGTGCTGCCGTTCACCCTCTAATATCTAACAGGCTGGAGAAACTTGAACCTACTGCCACTCTATCATCAGCTCCTTTGTGAGAAAATGTATTTGGGCAGCCACTCACTCTACCAAATAAAATTCCAGAGAAGGAAATTGAGGATGGCTTCGCTACTGGTACTGGGGGCAGTGTTAATACCATAGTGTTGTACCATAGTTTGCTGGAAATATTCCAGGCTGGTAGGAGGCAAGAAAATTCCCACAGAAAAGTACCAGCAGTAATGTTCAGGCCACATTTCAAGTGCAAGCAGCTTTAGAGGACTTCCTGGGAGAAATGACACGCAGGGTAGATACGGTTTCCCTCTATGCCAGTCCTTTCACTGAGCTAAATACAACTCTTATCAAAAAAAGTTGTGGACTGGCTCCGTACCGTCCCTGGCCACATTCACCTGTCCACGTGTTTGTGGTTAGGCAGTCCTTCTTAGTAAGTGCACTGGGTAGGGCATGGGTAATGTTGTGGAACCCGTGCTTGTGGAAGGCGAAGGCGATACCGGGAAAAATACTGGCGGCTGGGGACCGAGTATGGACACCCGGCCGCCGCCTGCATGAGGTTGTGAAAAGCTTCCATCTCCACAAGCTTAAAAGGCCATATTTCAAGTGCAAAGAGCTGCCCAGAAATCTGTCAGTTTAGTGTTGCGGCCTGTGGGTGGGTGGGTGGCTGGCTGCATACTTGCAATTGCAATCCAAGTAACAGAAAACTAAGCAGATGATGGCCTCTATCATCATCATGGCCTCACCTCGGCACTATGAACTCTCCTGAAGGAGAAGCCAGGGCCCGCCGGAGGAGTCTCCAGTTCTCTGGTGGGCCCGTCCAACCCTGCCGAAAAGCAGCCCTGGCTAAGAAAAGTGTGGGGGAAGGTTCCTGGACACTCTATGGCTGCTTTTTTAATGCGGATCGGCCATGCTTATGCATGTTATTTCTCAAAACGCATTACGGATCAGGCCATTTTCCAACTCTGTATTCAAGAAATTAAATGTGCAAAGAAAGATGTGTGTGTGTGTCAAAGCACCATTGACAAGTGCGAGTTGATGTTGGATGGACTGCCATTGCTTCTGCAACAAGCTCAATTACAGGATTTTCTGGGAGAAATTACATGCAGGGTAGATACGGTTTCCCTCTATGCCAGACCTTTCACCGAGCTAAATGCAACTCTTAGCAAAAAAGTTGTGGACTGGCTCCGTACCGTCCCTGGCCACATTCACCTGTCCACGTGTTTGTGGTTAGGCGGTCCTTCCCAGTAAGTGCACTGGGGAGGGCACGGGTAATGTTATGGGACCCGTGCTTGTGGAAAGCGGAGGCGATACCGGGAAATATAGTGGCGGCTGGGGACCGAGTATGGACACCCGGCCGCCGCCGGCATGAGGTTATGAAAAGCTTCCGCCTCCACGAGCCTAAAAGGCCACATTTCAAGTGCAAGCAGCTGTCAAAAATTTAGCAGTATAGTATTGCAGCCTTTGGGTGGGTGGCTGCCGGCATTCTTGTGCTTGCATTCCAAGGAATGGGGTAGGGACAACTGAACACTGCAGTGGGACAAGGACGTGGACGGTGATTGTTGCAAGTCTGCAACGACAGGTGCATGGCTGGAATCATCTTCGCATGTGCCAAGGATCACTTATGATGGGCACACATTTAGGCAGTGACCTGGGAGTCAGAGATGTTTCCAGAGGTCTTCCCCTTGCTGTTCCCATGTGTTTTCAGCACTGTATACATGTGTCTGATGATGTGTCACACACCACATGGCCAGATAAGGTTGTAAAATGTTAAAATGACATTTCCTGGTGAATGCATTTGTCTTGGTTGAAAGCAATGCAAAAGTGCAAAAACGTGTCAAAAATGCTACGTGTGAACATAGCCCAAGGTGTGTAGGAGTATTTTTGTTTTTGTTTATTTATTTTGCCTTATATACAAGTCATCACCCTGGAAAGGATGTTCCTTACGCCGTAAAAGTGGCGTAATACTCTGACGACGTTGTTGACAGCAGTGATGTGGGAGTCAGAGATGCTTCCAGGGGTCTTCCCCATGCTGTTCCCATGTCATTTGAGCACAGTTCCCATCGATTTGGGCAATTTTTAGGCCCTCTGCAGACCGCCGTGGGGAGCCACCTGAAAAATGCTCAAGTTTCCCCTAGACTTATATTGGGCTCATTGCTCGGGTTGAGCACCCGAGTATTTCAATTTGCTCGACCCGAGCAACGAATACTCGAGCATTTTAGTGCTCGCTCATCACTAATGACAACCAAAAACATCCAAATAATCCTGATCAAAAAGTTCACATACCCTGGTGATTTTGGCCTGATAACATGCACAGAATTTGACACAAATGGGTTTGAATGGCTACTAACGGTAACATCCTCACCTATGACCTGTTTGCTTGTAACCAGTGTGTGTGCATAAAGCTGAGTGAGTTTCTGGGATCCAGCCACTGACGTTTCTGGATTTTGAGATGGGGAAAGCAAAAGAATTATCAACGGATCTACGGGAAAAGGTAGTTGAACTGTATAACACAGGAAAGGGAGGCAAAAAGAGTATAACACAGGAAAGGGATACAAAAAGATATCCCAGGAATTGATAATGCCAGTCTGCAGTGTTCAAACTGTGATTAACAAATGGAAAATCAGATGCTCTGTAAAAACCAAACCACAGTCAGGTAGACCAACAAAAATTTCAGCCACAACTGCCAAGAAAATTGTTCGGGATGCAAAGAAAAACCAACAAATAACATCAGCTGAGAACACACTTAGGGGTGTACTCACTTTTGTTGCCAGCGGTTTAGACATTAATGGCTGTGTGTTGAGTTATTTTGCAGGCACACCAAATTTACAGTTAAACAAGCTGTACACTGACTACTGTACATTGTATCAAAGTGTCGCATCTTAAGTGTTGTCCCATCAAAAATATATATATGTATTCCGGCCCATTTTGGAGTTTTGTGTGAAATTATGTCCAATTTGCCTTTTTTTTCTCAGTTTTTTTGTGTTGTTCCAATAAACACAAAGGAAATAAACATGCGTGTAATAAAACATGTGTAATTTTCTGAAACAATTTCAAGGGTGCCAGCACTTTCCGCCATGACTGTATATGCAGGTAGAGTCCTTAACCCCTTTACAACCCAAAGTGGTTTGCACGTTAATGAGAAGGCCAATTTTTACAATTCTGACCACTGTCACTTTATGAGGTAATTACTCTGGAACACTTCAACGGATCCACCTGGTTCTGAGAATATTTTTTCATGACATATTGTACTTTATGATTGTGGTAAAATTTCTTCGATATCACTTGTGTTTATTTGTGAAAAAAAGAGATATTTGGCGAAAATTTTGAAAAATTTTGCAATTTTCAAAATTTGAAATTTTATGCCCTTAAATCGGAGAGATATGTCACACAAAAAAAGTTAATAAATAACATTTCCCATATGTCTACTTTACATCAGCACAATTTTGGAACCCAAATTTATTTTTATTAGGGAGCTATAAGGGTTAAAATTGACCAGCGATTTCTCATTTTTCCAACAAAATTTACAAAACCATTTTATTAGGGACCACATCACATTTGAAGTCACTTTGAGGGGTCTTTATGACTGAAAATACCCAAAAGTGACACCATTCTTAAAACTGCACCCCTCAGTGAATCGGGTCATCATGGCAACATCCGGGAAGCCGCGGCACACATTGCTGGACGCCAGCAGTAGAGGTGACTATCCCGATCACCTCCCCTTGCCCCCGCAATGCTGCGATCGACTTCGATCGCAGCATTGCAGGGGTTAATGTGCGGGACCTCTCCCAGCACATAGCACCGGGTGTCAGCTGTGACAATCAGTTGACACCCGGCGGCGATCACGCCCGCACAGCCTGTGTGTGGGCGCATTGCAAAGATGTACTAATACGTATCAGACTCTTAAGTCCCAGGGCGCAGATACGTATCAGTACGTCTTGGGCTTTAAAGAAGTTAAAATTATGTGAAAATTTGAAAAGTCACAAAACTTTGCAACTTTTCAAGAGCTTTATGCCAGTTTTCTGGCAAAACACTGGTGAATCGGGTTCATAATCTCTAATCCTTTCAGCTCCCTTTAATTAGACTACTTTCAACAAACTAATTATAAGTATTGAGTCTGGTTTTTTTTAATGCTTTTAAAATAATTGTAAATATTTTCAATCCCCTTTTGTTATAAGGATTTCCCAAAAATTAGCTAATCATAGGTTGTCCTGCATTCGTGACAGTGATTGACTGCGCGGTCACTTGGAAGTTTACATTGGCATCACTACAGGGCCGGTAAAGAAGGACTGTCAGGGACCCCCAGAGTGTGGTAAAATGCGCCAACTAATTCATAATTCATTTAATTCTCACACAATATACTAAGTTAGTGTAAGTCTACAAAAAAGCAACAAAACTTGGTGCTAAAAAAATTGAGCATAACTTTTTGAAAAATGAACCAGGTTATGCCAAATCTTACATATTTTGTGACTTTGTGATCAGTTATCAACACAAATATTTTACTCAAATTACCAGATCGATGGATAAGCATTGGGACTTTTCCCTAAATCTCTCCAAAACATCACCGCTTATAGAAGACCACCCTCATATCCAGATCAGATTTTCTGTGAGAGATGCCCAGATTCACAATATAGTATGCCTACTGGCCATCTATGAGAAGTCCACCCCAATGGAAGTCCAGTTATTAAAGGAGATTTTACTGTTTATATAAGGGGCAGACAATGACAGTGAAGGGCCCTTGATCAGGACTTCTGATCTGGGCCCCCCACCCTCCATCAGGCACCACCTACATATACATTTCCATGTATATTTATATTAGGCACACATATAAAATTTGCACATGCTAATACTCTATACACATTTTAACGTATGCATATGTGGCACCCCAGGGGTCTGGTTTCCACAGTAACGGCGATGTTATGTCTGAGAGCAGGTGGGAGGTCTCTTGGTCAGGAATCCTATGCATGCCACACCTCCTGCCCAGTCCTGGGAGGGGAAGAACTTCCCCTAGATAAACCTGGGGCTGAGGCAGGGTTAGGGAGTTCAGAGGGAGAGTTCAGCCAGGAGGGCTGACAGGGAGCTGTGGCTCCGGCTGGGCCCAGCTCCTGGGCCATGCCAGAAGTAGAGACAGAGAAGAGAAGCAGCATAGGAAGAAACAACAGGAGCTCTGTGGGAGCAGTGCTACAAGGAGTCAGGGGTTGGCAGCTGCAGAGCTCGCCCTGACTGAGAAGTTATCACCGGACCCGGAGTCCGAGGCTGTGGGGACTAATCCTTACCCAGCAGCAGAAACCGACCGGCAGAGGATTGCAGGTCCTCTGGCCCAGAAACCCGAAGGCACGGTCACACGCGTGGGACCAGCACCGCCATCGTGGAGCGGAAGCCATTAGAAGGCCCCAAGTCACCGGCCATACGGGTGAGCACCACACTGTACACTCAGGGACGTGGGCTACTTTTACCCGCCTCTAGCAAGGTAGCCAGAAGAGTACAGTTAGCTGGGAAGGCCTACAACTCCGCCTGGCCAGGGGAGATCCCATCTGCTCAAGGACTGACCAGGCCCCGATCGCTAGCAAGTACTCCGGGAGGGTCTATCTTTGTCACCAGTAAAGACCCTGAACTACACGCATCGTCTCTGAGTGGTTCCTGCTACCCCCATCATCCACGTCGGCTGCCCTGAGGCCATACCCCTCCCGTTGGGGGTTATACCATCCCCGCTGCACCATCCTTCCACCGGCCTCAGCGGTCTGCCCTGCAGCGGCAGCTCCAAAGCTGCATTCAACGGGTGGCGTAGTCATCCAACATCTACTGCTAATAGACTCGCCACTTAGTTTGACTCCCTGGGCACGGACCGGGTCACCGCCACGAGACTACTACCCCCATCTGATCCGGCTCCGGGTAAGCCCCCGTGCACGCGATGCCGCACGACACAGAAGGCCCAGGGGCGCGTCACATATACATAGTGCACACAAACATAAAATACGGACATACACATAAGATGCACATACACAGTATAGAGTCCCGGTAGTCCTCATAGTTTTAAGCATGGACCCTGGCAAATTGTAGACGGACTTTTATTGTTCATGGGCTTTAAGGGAGAGAGGCTTCCTTTGTGGAGGACACTCATGAATGCCATTCATTTGCAGTGTACACCGTGTCGTGTCATGGAAAACACTCACCCTAGTTTGGCTTTCTACTTCTTCAGCTAATAGCAATGAATTTGCCTGTCGATTTTCTTCTCATCAGAAGATGCTTTTGTTTAGATGTTAACTTCCATCTGACTGATAAGAAAAGCTTTGCTGATCTTCTTGTAGACTTCACATTTTTTGTAAAGAAATTATTTTCTTTCTCAGAAATGTCTTGTGACATTTCTCTTCTATGTGGTACCACTTACCCTTCTCATCAGAGGACGCTTTTGTTTAGGTGTTAACTTCCATAGTCGGCCTGGACGTCTCTGTAAGATGGTTGCAGTTCCATCTTTGTTATAGTTTTGCATCACTTTTGCTACAGTATTCTGACTGATAAGTAAAGTTTTGCTGATCTTCTTGTAGACTTCACATTTATTGCAAAGAAATTATTTTCTTTCTCAGGTTTTGTGACATTTCCCTTCTATGTGGTGCCATTGCTGATAGCATGAAATGGGAAGGAGTTTTCTTTATTAAGTAACTTCCTTTTACAGACACCTGTCTGCTGGACATCTGTTTAATGAATAATTACACTTACCTGTGGTTCAGTTCTTGTTAATTAGAATTTTGTTGTCTAAACTTAGCTTTTCTCTTAAGACTGTTACTGGGATGTTCTCATTTTTGATACATGATCTTGAATGAGTTTGTTAAGAAAATTACTTTTTTGGGGTCTGCAAAATACCAAATCTTGTTTGCATTCAATGGCTCAAATTTGCGAGAGTATTTTGTAGTATGGTATCCCATATAAAATGATGATTCTGAAAGGAAACTACAGGTTTGCTGACAAATCTATTTGGGTGTACTGATTTACGCTAAACACTGTATATATATATATATATATATATATATATATATATATATATATATATAAACCTTATAAGTTTGGTATCACAGTAATCGTACTACTGACTCTAAATCATTTTGTCAGTTTGTTTTTACAACACAATACACACTGTAAAATGAAGGAACCCAAACCTGGCATTTTTTCTCATTTTTCAACACATTATATGATAAAATGAATGGTGTTGTTCAAAACTACAACACTAAGCGTCAGCACACTGTGATTTGCTGATCTGTAAGATGCGTTCTTTGTGCTGTGAAAATACACAGCTGTGATATCTCACCAAATATTCATAGTGGGAACTTAAAATTATGTTTTTCTGCCATGATTAAGGATGGTTTGGATGTATGAAACATGTTGACCTTTTATATCTATCTTTGTGGAATTAAGGCTGCATGAACCAGTCACCAACCATTATCTGTATATGTACAAATATTAAGTGCTACTGAGTGCTGTAGGTGATTTGATAGTCCTGCCACAAATAATCTGTTTCTACTGCACACTTAAAATCTCTGATAGTGGGAATGAACCTGATTGCCTGCAGTAGTGCACTCCTGAGAGCTGGTGCAGCAGAGAAAATGTCTTGGACATGAGAGTGGGAGGTCCTGATTATGGAGGATGTTAATCTTAGCTCATTGGAGTGTAGATATGGTAGAGATGCAGGACTGTGCAGCAGTGTGGAGAGGTTTGTGGATGAGTGTATTGACTGGTACAGGGTGGAGGCACCAGTGTAACTGCTGGACAGAAATATGAGACTGACTGCTGCATTAAGGATAATGAGAAATACATTTAGTGAGAAGAGCAATTAGTGAGTTACAAGTATTTGTGAATTCAAGACAAAAAGGAATCAGAGCAACAGTAACAGATATAACTTTTTTTTAATTAATAATGGGATGAATAAAATCGTGAACATTATCAATAGACTAAATCAAAGTCAGGAAGATAGCCGAGGTCAGATACCAGGTGATCAGTAAATGACAAGTCAGACGAGCAGTATGAATACCGCGGAGCCCGATGACAGAGGCGTTACTGAAACTTGTCCAGGTTGACCAGTCAGAAGGCCACAGGTAGATGGTGAAGGTCCTTCTATACAGCTCCAGCAGTGATGATGGATCTGCTGGACTTCAGGGCGCTAGATGCTTAGGTGTCCCGTCTTTTAGATGGTTTTAGGGCAACAGTGACAGCATGCAAATGCACGAGCAGCCCTGGATAATCCACGCCGGCAGGATGATAAGATCCGGCGGAAGATGGAACCTATGACAAGAGAAATAAATATAATGTAAGTGATGGGACTCCATATTACATGATAATGCTGTGCAGTCACTGTGGCCGGACGGCAGAGGAATATTATCATACAGAGGTCAGGGGTCATTGTCAGCAATCATACATGTGACAATCCCATCACTGACAGATGACATCTATTCCACATGAATTATTATCACTGACATCACACAACATGGAGTTGATTCTCACACTTACCTCGTCTCTTTTTCCCATTTTTTCCATTTTCTGAGTTTTGTTGCTCCATACTCAGATTTATTGCCGATTTTCTTTCTTCATGAGATGGAAATTCTGATGAAAAATTAAAAAAAAAAATCAGTAACAATATATTCTTATAGGATCTGCTTTGTCATAATATGGATAACATAAGAGACCTATAGTATTGTATAAAACCATGTGGGAATATTTGAGCCTTGAAGTCAACATTCACATTGCTGGTGCTGTAGACATGTACATACCTGGCAATGGGGACGAGGGTGGCAAGATGGTAACAGCATCGTCTGTATTACATACAGGAACAGATACTTTCTGCCTGTTTGAAGAAGAAAAACATGTAAATCTCAAGTAAACTCCATATAAAAGCGGTTGTCTCACTAGAAGAACACCGACTATAAGGCCGAGTAGGACATATGACTGTCATAGTGGGGAAGGTCTTCTGCTCAAGACTACCTTTTATAGAGAGCTGAGAGGAAAACAACTACCAAGAATGGCCGGCATTTCATACTACATCTCTCCTACAGTGAGGGCAGCACTAAAAGTGCATGACCGGCCACAATTATGGGCTGTTATCTCCAACAATTCCGAAAGCTGAAAGCACAATGACCCATAACCATGGGGCGGTGGATGCTGCATTTGATATTATGGTATTTATGTCCTATATTTGGTGTTGTGCACATATATCAGCCTGGAGCTCCCAGTAATGACCCCATAATCTACTCACATTTCTGAGATGTTTGTGTTGGATTCTGGTGTACACTCTGGAGGGGCCTTGGGATCCTCGTTGTTCACCATCCCGTTAGTGGTGGTAGAGTGCTAAATGTGGATAACAATAAGTTATTAAATATACATACTTTTTAATTTTATAGATCCTTTTTTTTGTACATATTTTGGATTTATCGATCACATACTTACTTTAGAAAGCCTCTCAGAAGATGATGATGCAAATATTCGGAAGATAAAGTTCTCATCGTCCTCACTTGTGCCCTCCTTATCCTCTGAGATCAGATGGTTGTTTTCATCAGAGTGATCTACAAGACATAGGTAAGGAAGGATTGTTAGAGGGTGTCAGTATAACACAGTCGCTATATCTCACTAGGTTAATAGATGATGCAACGTAATATACAGAATACATGAAAAAAAACTCCTGTACAAAATTAGGGAAATAGGGATACAGTACGAACCCATGGTCAACATAGCTGAGATCCATGAAACATGGATAACATAGTAGACCAGAAAAACCATGTGGAAATATTTGAGCCTTGAAGTCAACATTCACATTGTTGGTGCTGTAGACATGTACATACCTGGCAATGGGGACGAGGGTGGCAAGATGGTAACAGCATCGTCTGTATTACATACAGGAACAGATTCTTTCTGCCTGTTTGAAGAAGAAAAACATGTAAATCGTAAGTAAACACAGTATAAAATGGGTTGTCTCACTATAAGAACACTGACTATAAGGCCTAATAGGACATATGACTGTCATAGTGGGGAAGGTTTTCTGCTCAAAACTACCTTCCATGGATCAGAACACAACTACCAAGAATGTCTGGCAAGTAATACTACAGCTCTCCTACAGAGTAGGCAGTGCTAAAAATGCATGACATGCCACAATTATGGGCTGTTATGCTCTGCATTTTCTGAAGCCAAAAGTACAATGACCGTTAACCATGAAGCGGTGAATGCTGCATTTGATATTATGGTATTTATGTCCTATATTTGGTGTTGTGTACATAGATCAGCCTGGAACTCCCAGTAATGACCCTTTCTAATCTACTCACATTTCTGAGATGTTTGTGTTGGTTTCTGGTGTATACTCTGGAGGGGCATTGGGATCCTCATTGTTCACCATCCTGGTAGCGATGGTACAGAGCTAAATACGGATAAAAATAAGATATAAAATAATTTTTTTATGTACTTTTAGAGTTTTTTTTATTTTTTTTTTACATATTTGGGATTTATTAATCACATACTTACTTTACAAAGCTTTTCAGAAGATGACGTAAAATTTTGGAAGTCAAGGCTCTCATTGTTCTCACTTGTGCCTTCCTAATCCTTTGAGACCAGATGTTTGTTTATATCAGAATGATCTACAAGAAATAGGTAATGAAGTATTATTAGAGGTTGTCAGTATAACACAGTCACTATTTATCACTAATATTAATGGGAACAGATGATCACATATTAGGGAAGATGAGACAAACAGTCGCTTAGTCTAGATGACGTCTCCTTCTACTTACTGTTAAATAAGCTGGTGTCTGCATCTGAAACAAGCTGAGGAACATACTCCAGCTCCTGGCTCAGAATGTTGTCAAAGTCCAAGTCACTCAGGAATGGATGAACCTTGATCTCAAATGCTCCTCCTAGAAAAAGAAAAACAAAAGTGATGCGGACATAGTCAGGGATGGCTCCATATCTGAACAGTTTATCGTAATCTGAACTAATGACAAAACTGAGCCGACATGAAGGAAATAAACTGAAAGTCTTAGTGTGGAGAACTAGAAATACAGTAGATGAGCTGATAGAGAAATGCTGATCTTCATGGACATGAGCGATATGTCCTTGGTCTAATAAGGGAATATTAATACTAGTATATCTGTTACCTGTCCCAAGTCTACGCACAGGATTTCTTCTGAGCAGCTCAGTGATGAGATTCTGAGCATCCAGGGGTGGAGCGCGATCACAATTCCAAATTAGTTCTCCTGTTACATAGAAAATTACAGAAAATAAAACCTCTTTACTGGACTGTAACATAAAGCAAAGGAAATAACTAAACAAATGTAACCAATCAACGCAATGATCGGATTATTCTACTCACCAATGACAACCCTTTTATAAAGCTCAGTGAGGGAATCAGCATCAAATGGTACACATCCCAGCAGGAATTTATACAGGATGATCCCCAATGACCACCAGTCAACAGGTCTTCCATAGCCTTCTTTCAGGATGATCTCTGGGGCTATGTAACATGGGGTGCCACAGAACTGGAAACCAACAGAACATAGAGATGAGAATCGATGAAGCAATTATTATGACAAGATATCATCGTTAAAACACAATGCAGAAGATAAAATATTAGTGGAAAAGTTCTCTAGAAAGGAAGAACGTAGAGAAGAGACAATAGTGTGATGAGATTTGCAAATAACAAGCTAAGTTCTTGTAGGTGATGCTGACCTCACGGTCCTGGAACTCTCTGGAGATGTCCACTGCTAATTCCTTGTAGGTGTTGGTTTTCGGTATCATTAGACCAAGTTTAGAAATCCCAAAATCGGTAACTTTAATATGTCCAGTAGATGTAATCAGGAGGCTGCAAAAGAGAAGATGGTTTTAGCCTCACAGACTGAATGATAATAAATGACAACTTTCCCCACTTTATTATACTACGGGGGCACTTACTTTTCCGGCTTCAGGTCTCTGTGCACCACACCGTAACTATGCAGGTATTCCACGGCAAGTACCGCCTCTGCAAAGTACAAGCGGGCCATGGGGACAGAGAGAGGACCCCTGGTGCTTAGAAGGGTCCCACAGTCTTCCCCTATAGAAGAAAGGAAATATGACCGGTGAGGGGTTTATACAGAAGATAACCATGATATACCACGAGCAGATAACCATGATGTATAATGAGCAGTGAGTGGAAACATCCTGGGGAGATCACACAGATAGTGGCGTACATAGAAATCACAAGTCCCCATATCAAAAGTTGTAATTGCCCCACACCCTAAAAAATAAAAAAGAAATATATTTATATCCCTGTTGAAGCAGCTTGGTGTTCTCACCAGCAATACAACTTTTATGGCCATTTTAGAGTATGATGCTCCCAAAAATGCCCACACCCACACTCAATGAGTATGGTATCCCCACAGTGAATCCTCCTAAGGAGGCCACCACTTAGAAGGAGGCCAGCCACAACCCCCTACTCGGTGTGATGGCACCCACAGCAACCCTCCCACTCAGGATAATGGTTCCCACAGTCCTTCACACAATATAATGGTCCGCATAACTCCCCACTCAGTATGATGTCCCCACACAGAATGGGGGCCTCCATACAGAGTGAGGACCCCCACAGCACCCCACTTAATATGATGACCTCCACTCAGCATTCACAGTCCCCCCATATCTAGTCATACGGCCCCCTTTCAGTATTTTGGCCCCTACTAGCCACCTACTCAGTATTTTTGCCCCCACCAGCCCCACCTCCTTGAAGAAGCAAATACCGCTGAAATTGTGATGACAGGTGGAGGGATGCTGCCCACTGCCGAGCGTCGACAGACCCCCTCCGACTGATGAGCCCCATAGCGCCCCTGCACCAAGATCAATGAATTTACGAGCATCTTGGTAATAGATAACCTATAGTAAATGCTCTGTGGGGATGTAACCAACAATGTCCTAATGATATGAGCAGTGATAAGATGAAAGCAGACATGGGCTGAATATAATACAATAGATGTGTCTTACCTCCTACATACTCCATGACCATACACAGGTGAGATCTAGTTGGAAAGGAGCAGAGCATGGAGACCACAAAGGGACAATCAGCAAATGTTAAGATGTCCCTCTCCAGAAAGGCCCATTCCAATCTCTGTGCAGTATTTAGGTTCCGCTTAGCCATTTTCTTCATAGCAAAGGTCTGGTGTGAGTCTTTATGATGCACTAAGTAGACGGCCCTGGAGAGAAGGAGAATCCATCGGTTATAATAAATCCTTATTAATAATCCATCTATAGAAATCATTATATGTTTAATACTGGTATCCAAGGGGTAACATTTCTCCTTGCGGAGAGTGACATGTTAAGCTTGTCAAGGTGAGGAGACTTTTAAGCCTCAATGATCCTCTGGGAAATATGCAAATTGTCTCTTCAGAGAGGAAGAGAACTAGAACTCTAGTGCCCCTTATAGGAAGTAGTAATCCTAAAAGTCAATATCGACCCTTTAACGAGCCTTATCACATGACATGGAATAATAGCCATAACCAAAATCTCAATTTTCGGACACTATGTTTTGGGGTACAAGCACTCATCAGTGCAAAGTGTGAGATATGGTTTGGCTGGGTGAGAGGCATCTGACCGGGATCCAAGCGGTAACGTTTCTCCTTGCGGAAAAAGCCATGTTAAGCATGTCAAGGTGAGGAGACTTTTAAGCTGCAATGCTCTTCTGGGAAATATGCAAATTGTCTCTTTTCAGAGAGAAAGAGAACTAGCACCCTAGTGCCACCTATAGGAAGTAGCAATCCTATTTCCCAGAGGAGCATTGCGGCTTAAAAGTCTCCTCATGTCCGCAAGGAGAAACGTCAACCCCTTGGATACCGGTCAGACACCTCTCACCCAGTCAAACCATATCTCACACTTTGCACTGAAGAGGGGCAGTACCCCAGAACACAGTTCCTGCAAATTGAGATTTTGGTTTTGGCTATTATCCTAAGTCATGTGACAAGGCTCGTTAAAGGGTCGATATTGACTTTTAGGATTGCTACTTCCTATAGGTGGAGTTCTAGTTTGCTTCCTCTCTGAAGAGACAATTTGCATATGTTTAATACTAGAAGTCTGGCCGCCACTATAAATCCACATCTAGAAATACATAAAATAGCACTACATAGATCACCTATGGGAGGTCTCCACAATGCCACTTCTGCCGGAGCCATCACCCAGGTCACATTATAGATACTAGAATCTATCGAAATTCTCTTTGGGCAGATTCGCTATAACTGACCAAATACAATTTAGTGCAAATAAAATTGGTCCAAAATGAATGTGCTCCAGGGCTCTCTTCTGCTGCTGAGGCCAGTGATTGGGCCCACATGGTCATGGTGGAGGGTGTAGATGTCATTGACGTCAATATGGTGTCACCCTTCATGTGACCATGTGTAGCCAACTTCTCTGATCAGCTTCATAATGGAGCCCCCCCATCAAAACAAAGATCAGAGTGGAGAGCAGAAAAGCTCAGGTGGAGGAGGCAGCATAAGAACAGATGAGGGTCTAGCACAGGCAAATGTAATAATATTATATTATTATATATTATATTATATGTAATTATATTATTTAAATCGCTTTCCTTACAGTTTGATTTGCTACAGATCATATAATTTCCCTATGATAACACTGAATGGCAGAGTGCAGGGGCAGAAGCATTGTCATAGGGAACCCTGAGAAATGTGGATTATGGCAACAGAAATCTCACCCAAAATTTCCACTGCTGATGAGTTTGGAAGTTTCATAGTCGCTCATATGCGGCTTTCTCGCCGGAACCAATGAATCCATCACGCTCTATAAAAGAATAAGAAATAATACTGATTTATCGAAGATGCAGGAAAAAAGTTACAGATGCAAAAACTTCTCCCCCTATATTATGTCCCAGATGATTTATACTGATATGATGTTGGGAGGATACAAACCGGACGCTGGGCAGACCTGGCTCTAGCACCCTGCACACCCAGGCAAGTGCCAAGGCCCTGAGTAGGCGAGGGGCCCACTTGCTGTCGGGCACCCTGGCGCGCTATGGGACCGGTGAGCAGAGAAGAGTGGTGCCAGCGCCAGCTAGTGGGCCTTGCTCCCCTCCCCCAATGCTTTCCCAGAACCACGGCCAGCACAATACTTACCTCTCCACAGCTGGTGAGCAGTGAGGTGAGCATTTGATTTTTTTTTTTTATGTATGGACGTATGGGGAATTATATGGGGGGAGAAGTGACATCCTGCATGGGGCATTATATGGGGGGGAGGTAGGGACATCCTGCGTGGGGTATTATATGGGGGGGGAGAAGTGACATCCTGCATGGGGCGTTATATGGGGGGGAGTGACATCCTGCATGGGGCATTATATGGGGTGAGAGGTGACATCCTACATGAGGCATTATATGGGGGGGCATCCTGCATGGGGCATTATATAGGGGGGTGACATCCTGCATGGGGTATTATATGAGGGGGAGAAGTGACATCCTGCATGGGTCATTATATGGGGGGGAAGTGACATCCAGCATAGGGCTTTATTTGGGGTGAGAGGTGACATTCTGCATGGGGCATTATATGGGGGTTGACATCCTGCATGGGGCATTATATGGGGGGAGTGACATCCTGCATGGGGTATTATATGGGGGGAGAAGTGACATCCTGCATGGGGCATTATATGGGGTGAGAGGTGACATCCTGCATGGGGCAATATATGGGGTGAGAGGTGACATCCTACATGGGGCAGTATGTGTTGGGGGGACATCCTGCATGGGGCATTATATGGGGAGGTGACATCCTGCATGGGGCATTATATGGGGGGGTGACATCCTGTATGGGCCATTATGTGGGGTGGGACATCCTGCATGGAGCATTATGTGGGGGGGACATCCTGCATGGGGAATTATATGGGGGGTGACATCCTGCATGGGGCATTATGTGGCCGGGATATCCTGCATGGGGCATTATGTGTGGGGGACATCCTGCATGGGGCATTATGTGGGGGTCACAGCCTGCATGGGGCATTATGTGTGGGGTCACAGCCTGCATGGGGCATTGTATGGGGGCACAGCCTGCGTGGAGCATTTTATGGGGTCCATTATTCTATATGGAGCAATATATGGAGCTCATAATACGGTATAGAGGACTATGTGGTGCCATTATACTGTGTGGAGGACATTACTGTCCGGTCTGCACTGTGAGCTGTGAGGATTCGCCGCTTTCTGAGTTATTGTGGAATTTACAATAGATATCGCTCATGTAATGTAAGAAGTAAAATCTTCGGGCTTGTACTATATATATATACATATATACATATATATATATATATTTATCTGCGGTATCTGTGCATCATGAATCGTGGTATGTGTTAAAGGGGCCACTGAGACTCTTTCGCCCAGGGCCCACGAAATCCTGGAGCCGTCCTGCAACGGTCATCATACATTACTATAACATTCTGGATAATGTGGGAGATCACACAGAGGAGGACTTACAGGTAATCTGTCACCAGGTTTTTCTATGTATTCTGAAAGCACCATGATGTAGGGGCAGAGACCCTGATTCCAGTGATGTGTTACTTACTAGGCTGTGTGTGGCTGTTTCAATAAAATCAGTAGATTATCACTAGAAGACTATCTGTCTAGCCAGGTAGTCCTATTGCTCTGTACCCCTGCCTCCACCACTGATTAGCAGCTTTCTGCCTATGCACAGTGTACACAGAAAGCTGCCAATCAATGGTGTGGGCGGGGTTATACAAGACTCAGCATTCAGAGCTCTGCAGCAGAAAAAAATAGTGATTTTATCACAACTGCTCCACCGAGTAAAGTAATCAACACGTGGAATCAGGGTCTCTGTCCCTGCATCATGCTTCTCTCAGACCAAATAGCATAAACCTGGTGACAGATTCCCTGTAATTCAAATGTAATTAACACCATAGGGTCATCTACACTTAGAATAGAGACGTCCCATGGTTGTATGGGGGATAATACTGGACGAGTCATTCACACCCCATGATCTGATGACACACACGCATCCCCCTCTATGATACTTACGGATTCTTGGATCTCCGGGATCTCACTAATTCCATTGTTAGGATTCGACAGCTCAGTTGTTTCTAAAATAATGATGAAGAAATGAAATGTATTAGAGGATATTATTCCTACATAGATAATACAGCAATATAACGGAGAAATGACAAGATGTCTGTAAATGGGATTAATACTCGTTATATGGGGATTCTAAATATGAGAATATACGGGGAATCCATAGATAAATGTAATGTAAATGATGGAAGAACCCCTTCATAAATAACAAAAGACTGACCATCACTTCCGAAAAGAAAATGGGTGTGAACAGGTGCATACTAAGAGTAGCCATCCAAATACATAACTAACAAAGTTGCACTCTGTAACGCTATAGCATGTAAACATGAAATAAATGAAATTTGAATTGCATGACTGCTGTAGAAAATAGGATAAAAGGAAGATACTTAGCGCATAATTTGGCCAATTCATGCATGGCCAGCAGCCACGGCAAGGCGACCTTCTTTTTCTGGGTGCATGCCAAGTAGCCACGGCAAGGTGACCTTTTTTTTGCTGGGTGCATGCCCAGCAGTCACGGCAAGACGACCTTCTTTTGCTGGGTGCATGCCCAGCAGTCACGACAAGGCGACCTTCTTTTGCTGGGTGCATGCCCAGCAGTAACGACAAGGCGACCTTCTTTTGCTGGGTGCATGCCTAGCAGCCACGGCAAGGCGACCTTCTTTTGCTCGGTGCATGCCCAGCAGTCACAGCAAGGCGACCTTTTTTGCTGAGTACCTATCTCCACCCATCAGCCCGGGGTGGTTTTAATTACAACAGGATCCTACCTACCCATATAAATGTAGGCTTCAGCCTAGGAGAGGATTCACATTAGGAGAGGATTCCAACAAAAAGATCGCCTTGTCATTGGCTGCTGGGCATTCATGAATTGGCCAAATTATGTGCTCAATATCTTAGTTTTTTCCCATTTTCTAGAGCAGTAATGCAATTTAAATTTAATTTATTTCATGTTACTTGCTATAGCACTGCAGAATGGACCCTCCATCACATGAATGAGGAACCCCCCACCCACGCTGCACATATGAGTGATGGTAAGAGAGCTGAAACATAGGAGAGATTTGCAAATTAGCCTGGAAGTGCACTGGGGGCGTGTCACTGCACTTGGATTTCTTCTTTCACGCCCCCAGCGCACTTCCATTCTGATTTGTATATGGTGTCTACTTTACATTTCTCCTGACTGGCACATTGGATTTCTACAAACAATTATTATTAGGGGACAATGGCCTATACCGTCACACCACTACTTCTATATGTAACAATGTGCTGCCAGGTTCCCATTACACAGAGTAGAGAGTAAATCTAACATTATCCTCCGTCCTCTGTAATATCTGGACATTCCTTGTAGAAGGTCGGGTGATCGCTCACCTGTAATCAGATCGCTGTTCAGCTCCGGCTGACTCCTCTTAGAGTCAGGGATTTTCGGGGTCACATTTTGCCCATATTTGGCGTCGCCTCCTGTTGTTTCCTGATAGATATAATATATATAATTACTATGTGGAAGATTTCACTAAATCACCAAATACATAAATCATGAAGGACTAAACCAACATTTACAGATGCACCAATTGTAACGATACAAATCCCGCGCCATCTTCAGACCTTTTCTCAGAAAGTCTCCTCAGATACGGTGGATTAAGATGCGTCTATTAATATTGATCCTTACCGGGCGTTCCAATGAGCGTTCTAGTATAGACAGGACTTTTTCGGCCAGTTCTTTAAAGACAGCCAAATCTTCAGTCTGAGATCTTTCTTCAGCCTATAAAGAAGGAAAAATGGAAAGGAGAATTTTGAGATGAGAGCGGTCAGAATGGAGGCGGAAATTGTATGTGACATCGGTTCTCTGTCTGCAGATACAATGACTACATACTGTATTTGGGGACTCGTTGTGTTTTACCGTATTTTTTGGACTATAAGATGCCTTTTTTTCCAAAATGTTTGACCTCCCTTCTAACACTCTCGCACCCCTCCAATCTATCCTAAACTCTGCTGTCTGACTAATCCACCTGTCCCCCCGCTATTCCCTGGCTTTTCCCCTCGCTCCGCCAATCCCTTCACTGGCTCCACATTACCCAGAGACTCCAGTTCAAGACCCTAACCTTGGCATGCAAAGCCACCCACAACCTGTCTCCTCCATATATCTGTGACCTAGTCTCCCGGTACTTACCTGCACGCAACCTCCGATCCTCACAAGATCTTCTTCTCTACTCCCCTCTTATCTCCTCTTCCCACAATCGCATACAAGATTTCTCCCGTGCATCCCCCCTACTCTGGAACTCTCCACCCCAGCATATCAGACAGATTATTAATAATAATAATTGTCTGAATGTAGCTTACCAGGGGGGTGGCTGTGGTGGAGTGAGGTCACAGGAGGTAGGGTCACTGCTGTAGGAAGCCGGCAGTAGAAGTGGGGTGCTGCTGCGGGCCCCGAGCTGGGAGGAGCGGGGTATCCAGGAGGTGCGAGGCTGCGGGCCCTGGGCTTCAAGGAAATGTTAGCGGTGATTTAGGAGGGGAGTCCCCGCTCTGCCCATTGATTTTCTGGCGGTGGGCTTCAGGCAAATGGCCGCTGGAGGCAGTGCATGTGCAGATTTAGATCTCGGCTCAATGAGGAGCTGAGATCTCAATCTGCGTATTGGCCATCTCCAGCAGCCTACTTCTTGAAGCCCACTGCAGAGAAATCAATAAGCAGAGCAGGGAATCCCCTCCTGAATTACCGCTAACATTTCCTTGAAGCCCAGGGCCCGCAGCCTCGCACCTTCTGGACACCCCGCTCCTCCCAGCTTGGGGCCCGCAGCAGCGCCCCACTCCTACTGCCGACTTCCTGCAGCAGCGACTCTGCCTCCTGTGACCTCGCTCCACTGCCACCACCCCCCTCAGTAAGCAACCGAAAATTCGGACTATAAGACAGTACTGTAAGACAGACCCCCATTTTATTATAATAAATGTTTTTCCTATTTACCTCCCAAAAATTTTTGGTGCGTCTTCTGGTCTGCAAAATACGATATATTAGAAGAAAAAGCTTCTATCCCTCCATTATTATCTATTAATATTGAGATGTTCTGTGCAGAGTGTCCGCCACTTACCTGGTGTAGTAATGTCCTGATGTTCTGAAGTAAATCCATCAGATAGTTTGACGTTAGACGACATTGTCGGTGTTTGGTCAGGCAATCCTTTACTAGCTCCATCACCAGCCGGTGAGTGAAGCTGAGGACGCCATCGGGTGGTAGAAGCACACTGTTAGGACGATTGATCATAAGGATCAACAATAGTGCTTTTACCTGAGGAATGTCCAAAACAATTCCAGCCATAGTGAAAAACTGCAAGTGCTATCAGTCACTATAGAGCCAAAAAAGGCACGGTTGAGCCTATGTGCATTGTGTTTTTACTTGTGTTTTTTTTTCCATTCATTTGAATGGGTGAAAAATGCTGCAAAACCTCTGAAAGACTTGACAAGCTGCAGATTTAAAAAAAATGCAAAAAACAGCATGTGAATGAGATTTCAGAAATGTCATTCACTAAGATGGTACTGTAAAACACAGCATTTTTGCTGCAGAAGAAAAACAGTGAATACACCCTAAAGATATCCTCAGTCATATTATGGGAAATATTGTATATTTCGCATTTATTATCTCACGTGTTTTTCTTCACCATAGAACTTTTAAGGCTGTGTGCCCACTATGCGTTTTTTAGGCGTTTCTGCAGCGTAACTTCCGCCGCGGAAACACTTAAAAAACGCTTGGTGATAGGTCTGCAATGGTCCCCAATGATAATCCGCATGTGCTGTGCACATACCGCGGAGATTTCAGCTGCGGATTATCATTGCGGAAAAATCCGCAGCACGTCCTTTAATTTTGCAGAGTCGCTGCGATTTAGCCGCCATTGACTTGCATTGGAACGCATAACATCCGCATGACTACAAATACACATGTGGATATTATGCGACTCAATGCGTGGATGGTACCCGGGTCTGGAGATGAAGAGACTCTCCTCCAGACCCGGGTACCATAGTACCTGTAGTTAGAATAGAATTAAAATAAAAAATAAACATATACTTACCTTCTGATGGCCCCTGTCTGCTCCCGGCGGTGCTGCTGGCTCTTCGGCTGCTCGCGGTGGTAAAATGACCTTCCATGACGCCATTTAGTCATGTGACAGGCCACGCGACCGCTGACATCGGCGGTCGCGTGACCTGTCACATGACTAAATGACGTCATGGAAGGTCCTTTTACAGCACCGTGATCCGCCGAAGACATCGGACGCACCGGAGAAGGAGATCGAGGACCATCGGAAGATGAGTATAATGTTTTTTTTTATTTTTCACCATTATTATTCTTTTTTTTCATTATTGATGCTGCATTTGCAGCATTGTAACTTGGTCACACTATATAAATCCATGCCGGTTGCATGGAATTATATAGTGTGACCAAGTTGTCAAGCACTTTTCCAAGTGATGCTAAAATCACCTGGCAAAGCGCTTGATAACCCAGGGAGATGCAGAAACGCTTAGGAAAAATCCGCAGCATTTCTGCATCGTGGTCATATATCCTAACTCATTGGCGAACTGTTATACAAGGCTATATTCACACTAGACGTTTTTTTAGCGGGCTTTTTTATGCAAATTTTCAGCTGCGTTTTACAGTACCAACAAAGTCTATGAGATTTCCGAAATCTCATGCACAAAGCTAGCTTATTTGTCCTCAGTATTTTGTGCTTTCCATGGCTTTTTGCAATAGAGTATGTCACTTGTTTCAGCGTTTTTCACCCATTAAAAAAAAGGGTGGTGGAAAAAAATGCTGAAAAAAAGCCTAGTGTGAACATTTTGCTGCGTTTTTAGTGAAAAAAGCAAGTATGTGACACACATTTATTCTTGTGATTTTCCCAAGTTTAAACCATCTTGTCTTGGTCACCTGAGATAGCAGCTTGGATTATTACAGTTTAATTAAATTAGTGATGCCTACAAAGTAAACATTGGTTGAGTTAGGTGTGAGATTGAACAACACGTGTGGCCCAGGGTGGTGTGAAAATAAACAATGCCTGAGCAACTCAATGGCAAACCATAATGTGAAAGTAAATAGTGTCCTACAAATTCAATGCACTGCCAGGGTCTTAGATAAACCATTCCAGACCAATTCACCCCCCCCCTGTTACATTTGTAATGTGTACTTTTTCATGAACATATGTCTTGCAATGGTGACCTGTTTTCATGTGTCTATGGTGGAAGCAAAGCTGAACTTTGGGATCCTGAAAAACGCACCAAAAATGCACCAAGAACCACTGCAAAAAAACACACCAAAACCTGCATTTTTGACGCTACTTCTTTCCTGCCAAGAGATTATGTTTTGCTGCAGAAAAAAACACCTAGTGTGAATATAGCCTAAGACTTACTCTGCCAGCATTAATAGTCAATATTCTGTATACAAATAGGACTCCAATCCAGGTATTCAGTTTATCATAAACATGCCTGAGTTAATCTGCCAGATACACATAGTATGCTTTCTCATAGGTGAAATATAAATCCTGTTAAAGGTCCAAGTTGCAGCAGTTAAATAGAACAAAACAGACCTCTTCATTCTTTGTAGGTGGAAAAACTTTCGAAATTGTCAGTGTATCAAGTACTTATACTCCTGACTGTATATAGTATAATTGCCGCACTGCTACATACAGGTGCTTCTCAGAAAATTAGAATATCATCAAAAAGTGAATTTATTTCAGTTCTTCAATCCAAAAAGTGAAACTCATATATTATACAGAGTCATTACAAACAGAGTGATCTGTTTTAAGTGTTTATTTCTGCTAATGTTGATGATTATGGCTTACAGCCAATGAAAACACAAAAGTCATTATCTCAGTAAATTAGAATTAACAAGAAACACCTGCAAAGGCTTCCTAAGCATTTAAAAAGGTCCCTTAGTCAGTTTCAGTAGGCTCCACAATCATGGGCAAGACTGCTGACTTGACAGCTGTCCAGAAGGCAGTTATTGACACACTCCTCAAGGAGGGTAAGCCACAAAAGGTCATTGCTAAAGAAGCAGCTGTTCACAGAGTGCTGTATCCGAGCATATTAATGGACGTGGAAGGAAAAAGTGTGGTAGAAAAAGGTGCACAAGCAACTGGGATAACCGCAGCCTTGAAAGGATTGCTAAGAAAAGGCCATTCAAAATTTTGGGGGAGATTCACAAGGAGTGGACTGCTGCTGGAGTCATTGCTTCAAGAGCCACCACACACAGACGTATCCAGGACATGGGCTACAAGTGTCGCATTGCTTGTGTCAAGCCCCTCATGACCAATAGACAACGCCAGAAGCGTCTTACCTGGGCCAAAGAGAAAAAGACCTGGAAGGATGCTCAGTGGCCCAAGGTGTTGTTTTCAGATGAAAAGTAAATTTTGCATTTCATTTGGAAATCAAGGTCCCAGAGTCTGGAGGAAGAGTGGAGAGGCCACAATCCAAGCTGCTGGAGGTCTAGTGTGAAGTATCCACAATCAGTGATGGTTTGGGGGGGCCATGTCATCTGCTGGTGTAAGTCCACTGTGTTTTATCAAGACCAAAGTCAGCGCAGCCGTCTACCAGGACATTTTACAGCACTTCATGCTTCCCTCTGCCCACAAGCTTTATGGAGATGGAAATGTCATTCTCCAGCAAGACTTGGCCCCTGTCCACACTGCCAAAAGTACCAATACCTGGTTTACACACAACAGTATCACTGTGCTTGATTGGCAGCAAACTCGCCTGACCTTTACCCCATAGAGAATCTATTACAGAGAATCTATGGGGTATTGTCAAGAGGAAGATGAGACCCCAGACCCCACAATACAGATGAGCTGAAGGCTGCTATCAAAGCCACCTGGGCTTCCATAACACCTCAGCAGTGCCACAGGCTGATCCCTCCATGCCACATTGCCGCATTGATGCAGTAATTGATGCACGAGGAGCCCGAACAAGTATTGAGGGCATTTACTAAACATACATTTCAGTAGGCCAACTTTTCGGATTTTAAAAACATTTTTCAAGCTGTTGTTATGAAGTATTCTAATTTACTGAGATAATGACGTTTGCGTTTTCATTGGCTGTAAGCCATAATCATCAACATTAACAGAAATAAACACTTAAAATAGATCCCTCTGTGTGTAATGACTCTATATAATAGATCCTTCTGTGTGTAATGACTCTATATAATAGATCCCTCTGTGTGTAATGACTCTATATAATAGATCCCTCTGTGTGTAATGACTCTATATAATATAGAAGTTTCACTTTTTGCATTGAAGAACTGAAATAAACTAACTTTTGATGATATTCTAATTTTGTGAGAAGCACCTGTATATAGTATGAAGCCCCACTGCCCCATATGTGTATGTATAATTTGATGCACATGACTCGCCCCCTGGGCCGTGGGGTACACGGAACCGGGCCTTCAAGTGTACGGTGCTGATGGGGGTAGTAGTGGCAACCCGATCCCGTGGCTCAGGGTGGTCAGACCAAATGGTGGCAGTCTATTTATCAGTGTTTTGAATGTCCGACTACGCCACCCGTGGATTGCGGTCAGGGATAACCGCCGCTGCGAGGCAGACTGCTGAGGCTGGTGTTGGTGTGCAGCAAAGGTGTAGGATAACTCCCCACGGGAAGAGTGTAGCCTCAGGGCAGTGTAGGTGGATGTTGGGGTGATAGTGCAGGCCGCAATAGTAAGAGTTCAGAGTCCACTTCAAACAGTTCAGGGTCTTTATTGTAAATATTATTAATGACCCAACAGTACCGGTTAGGAATGGGCCTGGGTGTCTGAGAGCATTCGGGCGAGCCCCACTGGTCAGGGTGAGTGTGTAGGCCTACCGTTCTCTCTATGCTCTTTCTGACTATCCCCCTTTTCGTGGTGTAATAGCCCACGTCCCTGAGCTGGCCGTGTACTTCTCGCCTGTATGGACTAGGTCCTTGGGTACCTGTTGCTTGCTCCTCGCTGTACTGGTCCCTCTGTGCGGCGGAGCCTCCAGGCTTCTTAGGCCAAGGGACCTGAAATCCCTCGCAGGTTGGTTCTCTGCTGCTGGGCTTGTAACCCTGACAGCCCCGAACCCCAATGCCCGGTAGATTGGTTCTCTTCCAGGACCGGCTCTCGTCACCTCTGTCCCTGGCTTGCAGTTTCTCCTCTGCCTCACGGACTCCTCAGCTACAACTGAACTGTCCCTCCTTCTCTGGGACTAGTCTCACTCTTGAGCTAGGTCTTCCAGTTCTCTCTAACCCTGCCCCCAGTTCCAGCTTTTATAGGGGCAGCCAGCTCCCCCTACTGGCCTGGGACAGGAGGTTCTGTATGCTAATTGTCCCTAACCAGGGGACCTCCCTCCTGCTCTCAGACACAGATTATTGTTTGTGGCATCCAGGCCTGGGGTGACACATTCTCCCCTAGTAAAATTTAGTACTCCGGACTAAACAGGAAACACAAATACAGGGTATAAATGACAACATAACATATATACAAGTATATTTTGTCCTTGAGGTCACGGCGCTTCCGTGACCGGGTGTCCATGTCACCCAACAAGGTGTGAAGTTTTCCACGGTGTGGGGACCTGTTTCCATAAACCCCAAGTTCCTCGCCTTGGGCGTGGCGACAAGGCTGAGCTCTCTACTTTGGGCCACAAGGAGGCCACACCGGACAGATTTTTCTTCCGTGGCCATCTTCGAAAGAGGGCACCAAGTGCAACTATCTACAAGACAGTTCCGGTTATTCAGCGTCCATAACCTGTTAGTCCATGAAATAGAAAGACTGGAAAAACATAATTAGCAACCAGGCAACAAACATAAAACATTTACAATATACAGCATTTAGATCTTCCAGCGAGCTGGTATTTGCCCCCTAGTGCTCAGGGTTGACCTGCGTAACCCACTGTCTGGTGGTGGTCTAACCTGACTTTCCCCACTAGCATTCAGGGTACAGCTACTAGCTGGGTTTACAGGCATTGCAGGCAGCTATCTGCGGGTCCTTTGGCTTACCGCAGGTATGGCAGGCTCACTGTCAGCAGAGGGTTGACTCTCCTGGGTTGCTGGCATGGGTTCTTCTGCCTCTAGGGCTGCTTGGTCTTCTGATTCCTCCTGCTCTCCTGTAGGTTCCTGCTGGGTTGGTTGAAGGAAGTGTAGGACGGGTACCACTATTGAATCATTTATCCGAGTCCAGGACCGGGGGAACTCTCCAAGAACTGTGCTGATCATTTCTTTCTTGTCTTCTGCGGGTTCAAGGTCATCTTGATCTACTCCTGCATTCTTACAAAAGACAAAAATATATCTCATACCCTACCATCATTATATATAAATGTAAAGCAAAGTTGCATAATAAATATAGGGTACTTAGTGAACTATTTTTGATCAAAAAAAGTATACAAGCCGTCCCACCAGCGGCAAGGTGACCCTAAATTGGGACGGTACCTATACTGCCTATATTAAAAACCTTACTGTATATCAAAGTTGAAGTAATGCATATAAAAGGGTAGACAAATAGGACCGGGTCCCAACTCCAGACCACCTAGGCCCGTGGTAAGCTACATATATACTAATCAGCTCAACAAAGGGGATGCCACACCCTTAAATTGCACAGAATGCAAACAAGACAAAAAACCAAGCAATGTGAACTGAGGTCTAAGATGGTAGACATGCAAGAAATAGGAGCATGTTCACACTAGCAAAAAGAAGCAAAACCTACAAAAGACAAAAATATATCTCATACCCTACCATCATTATATATAAATGTAAAGCAAAGTTGCATAATAAATATAGGGTACTTAGTGAACTATTTTTGATCAAAAAAAGTATACAAGCCGTCCCACCAGCGGCAAGGTGACCCTAAATTGGGACGGTACCTATACTGCCTATATTAAAAACCTTACTGTATATCAAAGTTGAAGTAATGCATATAAAAGGGTAGACAAATAGGACCGGGTCCCAACTCCAGACCACCTAGGCCCGTGGTAAGCTACATATATACTAATCAGCTCAACAAAGGGGATGCCACACCCTTAAATTGCACAGAATGCAAACAAGACAAAAAACCAAGCAATGTGAACTGAGGTCTAAGATGGTAGACATGCAAGAAATAGGAGCATGTTCACACTAGCAAAAAGAAGCAAAACCTACAAAAGACAAAAATATATCTCATACCCTACCATCATTATATATAAATGTAAAGCAAAGTTGCATAATAAATATAGGGTACTTAGTGAACTATTTTTGATCAAAAAAAGTATACAAGCCGTCCCACCAGCGGCAAGGTGACCCTAAATTGGGACGGTACCTATACTGCCTATATTAAAAACCTTACTGTATATCAAAGTTGAAGTAATGCATATAAAAGGGTAGACAAATAGGACCGGGTCCCAACTCCAGACCACCTAGGCCCGTGGTAAGCTACATATATACTAATCAGCTCAACAAAGGGGATGCCACACCCTTAAATTGCACAGAATGCAAACAAGACAAAAAACCAAGCAATGTGAACTGAGGTCTAAGATGGTAGACATGCAAGAAATAGGAGCATGTTCACACTAGCAAAAAGAAGCAAAACCTACAAAAGACAAAAATATATCTCATACCCTACCATCATTATATATAAATGTAAAGCAAAGTTGCATAATAAATATAGGGTACTTAGTGAACTATTTTTGATCAAAAAAAGTATACAAGCCGTCCCACCAGCGGCAAGGTGACCCTAAATTGGGACGGTACCTATACTGCCTATATTAAAAACCTTACTGTATATCAAAGTTGAAGTAATGCATATAAAAGGGTAGACAAATAGGACCGGGTCCCAACTCCAGACCACCTAGGCCCGTGGTAAGCTACATATATACTAATCAGCTCCTGCATTCTGTAGTTGCTTGGGGCACCTTTTTAGGTGGTCTCTGGAGACGGTGCTAGTGGTTTCTCCTCCATCCTTGGTAATTACACATACCTTCGGGTTGTTGTGGTTGGACTGCAGTACTGTGTACGGGTCGCTCTCCCACTGGTCATCTAGCTTGTGAAGCCTTCTCTTCCGCGTCAGGACCTGCTCACCAGGTTCCAGGGGACCAGCAGGGGCGTGTTGGTTGAAGAGCCTCTCTTGCTTTTCTCTCGCTTGAGCCAGACTCCTCTCCACACTCTCCTGTACCTTCTTGTACTGTAGCGGCCGTTCCGTATCCCAGTCCGCGTCTGGGGAGGTGGGGAGGACTCCCATCTCCAGGTCTATCGGCAGCTTACCTGGTCTTGCCCTCATCAGGTAAGCCGGGGTGCAATTTGTAGCATTCACCGGGATATGGTTGTATAAGTCTATCAGGTCTGGCAGCTTCTCCGGCCACAGGCTGCGTTCTTCCAGGGGCAACGTTTTGAGGAGATCAATGACGATATTATTCATTTTCTCACATAGCCCGTTGGTTTGTGGGTGGTAAGACGTTGTCCGAATCTTCTTACAGCCGTAGAGGTTGCAGAACTCCTGGAAGATTTCAGCCTCAAACCCTGGACCTTGATCTGTCAAGACCTGTTACGGATACCCGTGTGGACGGCAGAAGTGTTGTTGGAAGGCTCTGGCCGCTGTTTGGGCTGTCAAGTCTTTAACAGGAACCACCACCAGGAACCGGGAATAGTGGTCCACTATTGTCAGGGCATAGACGTAGCCCGACCGGCTTGGAGCCAGTTTCACATGGTCCAGAGCTACCAGCTCAAGAGGCTGCCTGGTGATGATGGGCATCAAGGGCGTCTTCTGGCTGGTACCGTCCTTCCTTCTGAGGTTACATGGGCCGCAGTCCCTGCACCACTTCTCTATGGCCCCTCTCATTCCGACCCAGTAGAACCGCTCTCTCAGTAGGAACTCCAGTTTCTTCCACCCGAAGTGTCCCGCTCTGTCATGGTAGGCCTCCAGGACCATTGCTGCATCTCGTCTCGGGACCACTACCTGCCAGGTCAGCTCGTGCGTCCGGTGGTTGACAAGCCTTCTGCACAGCTTACCTTCGTAGAGGAATAGCCTGCTTTTCTCCTTCCATAACTGCTTGGCTTCCTCTGGAGCGTCCGAGCCAGGGCTAGCGTCTGCCTGGGTCAACAGGTCTTTCACCAGGCGAATTGCAGGGTCACTATCTTGCGTTTCAGCCCAGCCGTGGTGAGGTAAGGGATTGAACATGACAGTGGTCAAGTCTTTGTCTCTTACACGGTGGGAGTACTGAGTGGCCCCGTACCGGTGGAATGCAGGGAGCTCTATTTCCTCCAACTCGTCTGGATCTTCTCCCTCATCGGGCAAGTGGGGCATTCTCGATAGGGCATCTGCATTGGCATTGGCTCGGCCTGCCCGGTACTTGATGGTGAAGTCATAGTTTGCTAGCCGGGCCATCCACCGCTGCTCTAGGGCACCAAGTCTCGCATTGTCCAGATGTGTATACGGATTGTTGTCCGTGTACACAGTGAACTTCACAGAGGCCAGGTAATGCTTGAAACGTTCTGTTACGGCCCACACCACTGCCAAGGACTCCAGCTTAAAGGAGCTGTAATTCTCCGGGTTTCTCTCGGTGGGCCTCAGCTTCCGGCTGGCGTACGCGATCACCCTTTCTCTGCCCTGTTGGTTCTGTGACAGTACGGCTCCCAGCCCCACATTACTGGCGTCTGTGTGGAGGATAAAAGGCTGGCCATAATCAGGGTAGGCCAGGATCTCATCCCCCGTGAGGGCCATCTTCAGCTGGCGGAAGGACTCCTCTTCCGGCTTGTCCCACTTGAAGGGTGGCTTTTGGCTTCTGGTCTTAGATTGTCCTATAAGGAGGTCCTGCATAGGGACTGCCATCTTGGTGAACCTGGGGATGAACCTTCGGTAGTAGCCTACCAACCCGACGAACTGCCTCACTTCTTTTATGTTAGAGGGGCTTGGCCAGTTCTTTATTGCCATGATTTTGTCAGGGTCGGGGGCTACTCCTTCTGCACTCACCACGTGTCCCAGGTACTGTACCTTCGGCTTTAACAGATGGCACTTGAAGGGTTTCACTTTCATGCCAAAGCCTGCCAGGGCCTCGAACACCTCGGCCAGGTGCTTTAGATGGTCCTCGTAAGTCTTCGAATAGACAATCACGTCGTCCAGGTAAAGTAGGACCGTCTCAAAGTTTCGGTGCCCTAGACAGCATACCATCAGCCTCTGGAAGGTCCCGGGTGCGTTGCAGAGCCCGAACGGCATATAGTTGAATTCACTTAATCCCATCGGGGTGGTGAAGGCGGTCTTCTCCTTATCAGCCTCTGCCACAGGAACCTGTCAGTACCCACTAGTAAGGTCCAAAGTAGAGAAGAAATTATCTGATTTTAGTGCGACCAAAGACTCCTCTATTCTAGGCAACGGGTATGCGTCTTTATGGGTGATACGATTGACTTCTCTATAGTCCACGCACATTCTCATAGTACAGTCTTTCTTTTTTACCAGAACCAAGGGGGCTGCCCAGGGGCTACAACTGTCTCTAATGACCCCGGCTTCCTTCATTTCTCTCAGCATGCCCTTTGCGTTCTGATAGTGTGCGGGGTGGTACAGGTCTGTATCTTTCTTTTATTGGTGGGTGGCTCCCCGTGGGGATGTGGTGTTCTACCCCTTTCATTCTGCCGAAGTCTAGCGGGTGCTTACTAAAGATTCTCTCGTACTCTTGAACCACCCGGTAGACTCCTTGTTTTTGGTGCAAGGGAGTGGAGTTTCTGGCACCAGTCCTCCTTGGGTTTCTGGGAACCATTACCCTCCGCCTGGGGAGATGGAGGCAAGGGTTCCATGGCCCTGACAGCATTGTGTTCAACAGTATACAATTTGGCTAGTGTAGCGTACCGGGGCAAGTGTACTTCCCTTTCCCCAATGTTTAAGATCCGGACAGGCACCCTTCCATGGCGGACATCGACCACCCCCCGGGCTGTCAAAATGGTGGGCCTGCTGTCTGAGTACACGGGTTCTACCATGGCTTGGTAGTCCCTCCCTCTTAACCCGATTGCAGTCCGACACCAGATCATTTCACTTTTGGGGGGCATGGCAATGGGGAACGGGTCGCTCATCCTCACGCTACCGATCTCACCACCAGACAGTTCTACCTGTTGCCATCTCATCAGGGCTCTTATCTCCTTCTGGAGGACCCTCTGTTGGCTGGAACTCGCGTTCATCGCCACCTGCTGCAAAATTACAATTGCTTCTGAAAGACAATTTTCAATCACATTAGTACCCAAGGTTATTTTAGGGTGACTTTCTCGACGGTCAATGTCCACAATGATCACTCCCTGTGCCGGCAGTTCAAGTTTACCAATCTTAATGGTCATCTCTCTGAACCCCACCTGCGGCACGGGTTGACCATTGCTGGCAATGATGCTCAAGTCATCGTCTGGATAACGAGTTATATCAGTGTCACTCCAGTACTGCTTGAAAGTACATAGGGGATGGTAGTCACTTGGGACCCGGTGTCCAGCAGTGCACTCATGGGGATACCGTCCAGCACTACGGGTAAAACCGGGCGTCCCCCTACGTACTTATCACGCCAATTAAATGGGCCTGATGACCTTATGCCTAGGGGTTGGCCCTTTGCCCCAGGTCGGACCCATTTAAAGTACAGTACCTGGCTACGTGTCCCGGCTGGCTGCAACGGCGGCAAATCGGCTGTCCATCCTCAGTGTAATGATCGGCGGGCCTCCCTCTGAACGACGGGATCCTCCTCCATCGACGCCACGGGACATCCTCCGGACTGGAAGCCAGCTTGATTGGTCCTGACGGGTCCATCTGTAATGACTGTACGGTCCTGGTCAATGCAGCAACACTCTTTGTTAGTTCTTGGACCTGATGGTGCAGGTTTGCAGGCGGGGATGGATTTAGGGCCTGCGCATCAGCCCCCACAAGGTCTGCGGGATAGGGCGCCGCCCCCTGGTGATAAGGGATGGCAGGGCGCCGGGAAGCTACAGCGCCACCCGGTGCAGGTTCTCGGAGCTCCCGCAGGGCCCTATCTTTGAACTGTGCAAAAGTCAAATCGGGGTTCTGTAGGGCCATGAGGCGCAGCTGAGTTCTGTGGGCGCTGGACAGCAGACCTTCTCTGAACTGGTCAGTCAATAGTTTATCTGTATCCTGCACGCTGCCAGGGTCAGCTTGCTTAATTGCCCCCAAGACTTCCTGTAAATTTAGGGCATAATCTCGGATGCTATCTTGAGCTCGCTGCTTACATCCATAGAACCGCATTTTGATTTCAGCTGAGGTACAGGTATCAAAGGTGTCCCGTAGATGGGTCAGAACCCCCCTTACAGTCCTTTTCTCCTCAGCTGTCCAAGACTTTATGACGCGCCCTGGGCCTATGTGATGTAGCGTTGCGCACGCAGGGACTACCCGGAGCCGGATCTGATAGGGGTAGTAGTCTCGTGGCGGTGACCCGGTCCATGCCCAGGGAGTCAGACTAAGTGGCGGTATATTAGCAGTAGATGTAGGACGACTACGCCACCCGTTGAATGCAGCTATGGAGCTGCCGCTGCAGGGCAGACCGCTGAGGCCGGTGGAAGGATGGTGCAGCGTGGATGGTATAACCCCCAACGGGAGGGGTATGGCCTCAGGGCAGCCGACGTGGATGATGGGGGTAGCAGGAATCACTCAGAGACGATGCGGTGTAGTTCAGGGTCTTTACTGGTGACAAAGATAGACCCTCCCGGAGTACTGGCTAGCGGTCGGGGCCTGGTCAGTCCTTGAGCAGATGGGATCCCCCTTGGCCAGGCGGAGTTGTAGGCCTCCCCAACTAATTGTACTCTTCTGGCTACCTTGCTAGAGGCGGGTAAAGGTAGCCCACGTCCCTGAGTGTACCGTGTGGTGCTCACCCGTATGGCCGGTGACTCGGGGCCTTCTAGTAGCTTCCGCTCCATGACGGCGGTGCTGGTCCCACACGTGTGACCGAGCCTTCGGGTTTCTGGGCCAGAGGACCTGAAATCCCCTGCCGGTCGGTTTCTGCTGCTGGGTAGGAGTTAGTCCCCACAGCCTCGGACTCCGGGTCCGGTAAGAAATCTTCAATCAGGGCGAGCTCTACAGCTTCCAGCCCTGACCTCCTCTTAGCACGACTCCCACAGAGCTCCTGATCTTTCTTTCCTATTACTGCTTCTCTTCTTCTCTCTACTCTTCTCTCTAACCCTGCCTCAGCCCCAGGTTTATCTAGGGGAAGTCCTTCCCCTCCCAGGACTGGGCAGGAGGTGTGGCATGCATAGGATTCCTGACCAAGAGACCTCCCACCTGCTCTCAGACATAACATTGCTGTTACTGTGGAAACCAGACCCCTGGGGTGCCACATTTACCTCCCGCTGGGCCGCACCAGTTAACTGCCCTATCAGTATGCTTACTTTCTGTTCTTCTGTCAGGGGATAAACTTTGAACAGCCTATACAGCCTTTCTTTAAAGTCGCCCAAGGTATGCGACTCGCCGGCATACTGGGGCAGCCAGGCCGCTCCGGGGATATAGGCAGGGGTGGATTAAGAGTAGCAAGGGCCCCGGGCAGTTTAGAAGGCGCGGGCCCCCTCCACACACCTGATTTATCACGTGACATGTCACATGATCCCCTGTGATAGATCATGTGATAGTTCACAGGAAATTTATTTGGCATAATATTAATTGTGCTGCCTCATCTGAGAGCAGCACAATATTGGGGCAGATACCCAGATTCCAGAGATGTGTCACTTTTTCAGCTGCTTGTTGTCATTTTGAGAAAATCACCGTTTTATCTGCTGCAGATCTAGCAGCTCTCTGAATGCTGCGCTCTGTATAGCCCCACCCACACCACTGATTGGCAGCTTTCTGCCCATGCTCAGTGTACACAGAAATCTACTGATCAGTGATGGGGGTGGGGTCCTACAGAACTTACTAGTCATCTAGTGATAATTACCTTCTGACAAATCAATGATTTTATCAAAACAACACTAAGCAGCCCAGTAAGTGACACATTACTGGAATCAGTGCCTCTAACCCTACATTATGCTGCTCTCAGATTAGGTGGCAAAAACCTGATGACAGATTCCCTTTAAAGGAGCTGTAAAGACAAAAAAGTTTGTATTAAAAAAAATACAAGCCATTTGTTAAATTAACTTTTTTTCATTGTTAATTCACATTAGACTGTATCTTCAACACTTTTGTCAGCAGGTCTTATTACAGACTCTGAATAGGGCAGCTCTCTCCCTCTCCCTCAGCAGAAAGTCACAGCATGGTTAAAAAAGGGATCTTTTATGATTTTCTCATGATAAATAAAAAAGGACATGCAAGTCCTCCAAACTATTTTCCGTCTCTCTATAGGGGAGGTCCTAAATCTTTCTTGTTCTTTAGTTGATCACATGTCAAAAATGCAAAGCATTTACTATGAACTCGCCTAAAAAAATATACACTTGGAGAGCAATATCATCATTTGCATGTAAATATTCCTTGACTCTAAGGGCTCGCTCACACTGTCGTATAACACGGCCGAATGCTATGTGATGTTTTATCGGATAGGACTCGGCCCTATGTTATACTATGGGACAGTGCGATTATTGGCATGAGAAAATAATCTCATTCGATATTCGGACCATGTGCACCCATACAAGTCTATGGGTGCACGTAAAACATTGGACTGCACTCGGATGTCATCCAAGTGCAGTCCGATGAACACTCACAGAGACTATGGAGAAGATGGAGAAATTAAGTTCTCCATCTTCTCCATATCTGTGCTGCGAGAGAATCGGATCACACTCAGTTGAAGCTCTGACAGAGTTTGAGCCCAGTGTCATTAGCATAATTGGCCCTATTCTCTTGCATGAGAGAATATATGGCTTAGTGAGTGGACCCTAAAACTGAATAGTAGTGACGGACAGGCACCTCACAAGCGGGATCCATGTAGCTCTCAGATGTCATGTAGGTAGGGCTTCATTCCATGGGGTAGGGCTTAATTTCAAGGTATATAAAAAAAATGGACTTCAAATAAAAATTAAATGAACACAAAAAGCACTAATTGAATTATTTTTTTCGTATTTATGTTTGCAGCCCCTTTAAAAACCCTTTGAGGACCAAGGCACATATATGTCCCATAGTTTTAAACTGGAAAAAAATTTGATTGAATAAAATTTAAGGTCCTCAAAGGTTTAAGTAGGTCATAAATTCATATGAATACTTGCTCATACAATTGTACATGCCAAAAGATGAAGAAGAACAGAATCAAAAATATGACATTAAGTGGAGCACTTACAGGTATTCAAGGTGAAAGAGACCAGCAAAGGCATCGTCTCGAATGACAGTAAATGAGTTAGAATTCAGCAAGCTGAAAATGAAGACAGCAGGTTAGAAGCGAACCAGACTTTATGGTGCTCAGAATTAGTCAAGCAGAATTTATTGACTGCTCTTACAAAGCACTGAGACTCCCGCTGTGTATAGATGGCGCCGTGCGGCCTCCCGCTGTGTATACATGGCGCCGTGCGGCCTCCCGCTGTGTATACATGGCGCCGTGCGGCCTCCCGCTGTGTATAGATGGCACCGTATAGATGGCTACGTGCGGCCTCCTGCTGAGTATACGTGTATAGATGGCTACGTGCGGCCTCCTGCTGAGTATAGATGCCGCACGGCGCACCCCCCAGAGACAGCAGGAGGCCGCACAGTGCCATCTATACTCAGCGGGAGACCGCACGTAGCCATCTATACACAGCAGGAGGCCGCACGGCGACATCTATACTCAGCGGGGGGGCGCACGTAGCCATCTATACACAGCGGGGGGCGCACGTAGCCATCTATACACAGCGGGGGGGCGCACGGCGCCGTCTATAATGCACGGAGCCCCCCCAGAGACATCAGGAGGCCGCACGGCGCCAACTATACTCAGCAGGAGGCCGCATGCAGTCATACACACACACAAACATATACAGACACGCATAAACACATTTGAAACACAAAAATACATACAAACAGACATCACACAATGACATCTGCCCACACACATACACACACAAACAGACAGACATCACACACACACCTGCCCACACACACACACACCTGCCCACACACACACACCTGCCCACACACACATTTGTGTGTGTGTATGTATAGTGTGTGTGTGTATAATGTGTGTGTATGTATAGTGTGTGTGTATGTATAGTGTGTGTGTGTGTATGTATAGTGTGTGTGTGTGTGTGTGTATAATGTGTGTGTATGTATAGTGTGTGTGTATGTATAGTGTGTGTGTGTGTGTATAATTTGTGTGTGCGTATTTTTTTTTAAGTTAAAAACAAGCAAAATGCTTGTGGCATCAATATCAAGACTCCAGATATAAGGGCCTATTCACACTGAATTTTGCAATGCATTCATCTCCTCTTTTCAGGCTTCTATCTAAATCCCTGAAAAATGGCATTCAGATGTGCCTTGACATAGCCATTGATTTGAACAAAGGCAAACCGAGGCTAAAGTCTGATTCTTTAGGCTCCATTTTCTCTGCTTTCAGATATCTCATTTCAGACAGCACAATCCTGAATTTCAGAGATTCAGTTGTAAGCCTTGTGTAAAGACCTGAATGCAGCGCTGAATGTAGTGTGAATAGGTCCTTACATCCTACACCACCTCAGGGGATTGTTGTTATGGAGTATTGCCCCTGGGTGGCCGCAGTTATGACCACCACCAGGACTCGCGGTCACCCACCCTAACTTTGGTATTCTGGGGAGCTGGTATAATGAGTATCTGAGAAGAGCCCTAGAGAAGCAAGAACATTGGACAACCAAGAGGTGGTGGCCTCAAGTCATGTGTAGTGTTCAACAGGGCAAGACTTTCTAACCTGCCCACACACACACACACACACACATATACACACACACACACTTGCCCACACAGACACACACACACACCTGCCCCCCCCACACACCTGCCCACACACATACACAACTGCCCACACACACACACACCTGCCCACACACACACACCTGCCCACACACAAACACACCTGCCCACACACACACACCTGCCCATACACACACACACATACACACACCTGCCCACACACACACACATACACACCTGCCCACACACACACACCTTCCCACACACACACACACCTGCCCACACACACACACACACCTGCCCACACACACACACACACACACACACCTGCTCACACACACCTGCCCACACAGACACCTGCCCACAAACACACACACACACACCCATATACACACACCTGCCCACACACACACCTGCCCACACACACACACCTGCCCACACACACACACACACACACACCTGCCCACACAGACACCTGCCCACACAGACACCTGCCCACACACACACACACACACACATATACACACACAAACATATACACACACACACACACACCTGCCCACACAGACACCTGCCCCCCCAGACACCTGCCCACAAACACACACACACCTGCCCACACACACACACACACACACATATACATACACACATATACACACACACACACACACACCTGCCCACACAGACACCTTCCCCCACAGACACCTGCCCACAAACACACACACACCTGCCCACACACACATCTGCCCACACACGCACACACTCATCATCCCCCGGCTCAATTCCTCCTGCCTGCTCTCTCTCTTTTCCGGTGCAGCACTGCAGGCCGGGGCGCACTGCGTGACGTCACAGCTAGGAGACACAGCCACACACAGGGCCATGTCTCCTAGCAGTGACGCGGCCGGACCAGCACAGGGAAGTTAACTGCTGCAGTGCTGGCCCGGCCGATGAAGAAGTAGCGGCGGCCGCTGCTGGGAGAGCGGTCCGGGCCCCCCCTCCCGCCACTGCTACCGCTATGTGCCGCGCCGGGCCGCACATATTATGAGGGCAATCCGGCATTAGACACCCCGCCTGGAGCCGCGGGCCCCCTGCAGGCTCGGGGCCCTGGGCGGTCGCCCGGATTGCCCTCATTATAATCCGCCTATGGATATAGGGCATGGAAAACGGCATCACAGCTGCAGCGGCTACGCTGGTGGTAGAGGGTCCCTCCGCGTCCGACATCTCCCTCCCCCCTAGTTAACCGTGGCCTACCTTCTGGCGATCCTCTTCTGTAGGCCGCGGCTCCGCTCGCGATGCTCTGGGTGAGGACCTTGTGTTGCTCGGTGATGACGTCGGCATCCGCTGGATCTCCTTCCAGGACCTTGCGCAGCGTCTCAGCGTAGGGCGGGGCTTCAGGTCTTGCGCGTTTTTGGACGTCCACGCCCCTCTTCTTCCCCCGCGGCGTCCCGAAGATGGCGCCCGATGGCGGGAAACGGCTCTGATTGGCGGGAAATGGCCCCGAATGGGGGGAAACTTCACTCAGATATGTATAGAGTCTTTTCCAGGCACGCAATACCCGTTTGTGGCGGGTTGGTCACAATTCTGCCTACTACGCCAAAGCTGACTCGGCCCCTGGGCCGTGGGGTACACGGAACCAGGCCTTCTAGAGTACGGTGCTGATGGGGGTAGTAGTGGCTACCCGATCCCGTGGCTCAGGGTGGTCAGACCAAATGGTGGCAGTCTATTTATCAGTGTTTTGAATGTCCGACTACGCCACCCGTGGATTGCGGTCAGGGATAACCGCCGCTGCGAGGCAGACTGCTGAGGCTGGTGTTGGTGTGCAGCACAGGGGTAGGATAACTCCCCACGGGAAGAGTGTAGCCTCAGGGCAGTGTAGGTAGATGTTGGGGGTGATAGTGCAGGCCGCAATAGTAAGAGTTCAGAGTCCGCTTCAAACAGTTCAGGGTCTTTATTGTAGATATTATTAATGACCCAACAGTACCGGTTAGGAATGGGCCTGGGTGTCTGAGAGCATTCGGGCGAGCCCCACTGGTCAGGGTGAGTGTGTAGGCCTACCGTTCTCTCTATGCTCTTTCTGACTATCCCCCTTTTCATGGTGTAATAGCCCACGTCCCTGAGCTGGCCGTGTACTTCTCTCCTGTATGGCTTGCGACTCAGGCCTTGGGTACCTGTTGCTTGCTCCTCGATGTACTGGTCCCTCTGTGTGGCGGAGCCTCCAGGCTTCTTAGGCCAAGGGACGTGAAATCCCTCACAGGTTGGTTCTCTGCTGCTGGGCTTGTAACCCTGACAGCCTCGGACCCCAATGTCCGGTAGATTGGTTCTCTACCAGGACCGGCTCTCGTCGCCTCTGTCTCTGGCTTGCAGTTTCTCCTCTGCCTCACGGACTCCTCAGCTACAGCTGAACTGTCCCTCCTTCTCTGGGACTAGTCTCACTCCTGAGCTAGGTCGTCCAGTTCTCTCTAACCCTGCCCCCAGTTCCAGCTTTTATAAGGGCAGCCAGCTCCCCCTGCTGGCCTGGGACAGGAGGTACAGTATGCTAATTGTCCCTAACCAGGGGACCTCCCTCCTGCTTTCAGAAACAGATTATTGTCTGTGGCATCCAGGCCTGGGGTAGCACACACACACTGCTCTATATTTAGTATGATGCCCCCACTCCTCCATATATATAGCATGATGGTCCCACTGCTCCATATACAGGTGCATCTCACTAAATTAGAATATCATCAAAAAGTTAATTTATTTCAGTTCTTCAATACAAAAAGCTGTCTTTCAGCTCATCTGCATTGTTGGGTCTGGTGTCTCTCATCTTCCTCTTGACAATACCCCATAGATTCTCTATAATAGATTCTCTATGGGGTTAAGGTCAGGCGAGTTTGCTGCCAATCAAGCACAGTGATACTGTTGTTTGTAAACCAGGTATTGGTACTTTTGGCCGTGTGGACAGGGGCCAAGTCCTGCTGGAGAATGACATTTCCATCTCCAAAAAGCTTGTGGGCAGAGGGAAGCATGAAGTGCTGTAAAATGTCCTGGTAGCCGGCTGTGCTGTCTTTGGTCTTGATAAAACACAGTGGACCTACACCAGCAGATGACATGGCCCCCCAAACCATCACTGATTGTGGAGCCTTCACACTAGACCTCAAGCAGCTTGGATTGTGGACTCTCCACTCTTCCTCCAGACTCTGGGACCTTGATTTCCAAATGAAAATTGGAACTCTAGGACCTTGTGGAGTGTGTCAATGACTGCCTTCTGGACATCTGTCAAGTCAGCAGTCTTCCTCATGATTGTGGAGCATACTGAAACAGTATTGAAGAACTGGAATAAATTAACTTTTTGAAGATATTCTAATTTAGTGAGATGCACCTGTATATACTATGATGGTCCCACTGCCCCACATACATATAGTATAATGGCCCCACTACTCCATATGTAGTATGATGGACCCACTACTCCAGATATATAGTAGGATGGCTCCACTGCCCGATCATTTAAAAAAATAAAGGTTATTCTCACTTAATCCTGATTCCCTACATCACGGCCTCTGTCTCCTCTTCCATGGCGGGACTGCAGAGCAGAGCGATGCAATGATGTCACCGACCACCTGCGTGAGTATGCTGACATCTCGTTAACTGCAGGCCTATGGCGATCTGTGGCATATGAATGAGATAGTGATAGGGCAGGGAGCTTGTGTCTCACTGCTTTATCATGCGACACCTCTGCATAAGAGACATTAGGGCCACATTAGTTACGTCACAGAAGACACTGGGGCTGGAGTATATAGAATAGGAGACACTGGGGCTGGCGTATATTCATCACGGGATACATTGGGGCTAGAGCATATACATCACAGAAGAAGCTGGAGTATATAGAATAGGAGACACTGGGGCTGGAGTATATAGAATAGGAGACACTGGGGCTGGCGTATATTCATCACAGGATACATTGGGGCTAGAGCATATACATCACAGAAGAAGCTGGAGTATATAGAATAGGAGACACTGGGGCTGGAGTATATAGAATAGGAGACACTGGGGCTGGCGTATATTCATCACAGGATACATTGGGGCTAGAGCATATACATCACAGAAGAAGCTGGAGTATATAGAATAGGAGACACTGGGGCTGGAGTATATAGAATAGGAGACACTGGGGCTGGCACATATACAGTTCTGCTCAAAAGTTTACATACCCCGGCAGAATTTTTGCTTTCTTGGCCTTGTTTCAGAGAAAATGAATGATAACAAAAACACTTTTTCTCCACTCATGGTTATTGGTTGGGTGAAGCCATTTACTGTCACATTTCTGTTTTCTCTTTTTAAATCTTAATGACAACTAGTGATGAGCGAGCATGCTCACTACTGCTCGGTGCTTGCCCGAGTATCTCACTGCTCGAGATGCTCTGCGCTCACCGAGTATTTCCGGGTTGGTCGGGCGGGAAGTCGGGTCCCCTCCCTGCATGTTTGGCGCTCTTTACAGAGCCAATGAACATGCAGGGATTGCCTGCCATGCACTGTAATGCCATAGCCATGTTGGTTGTGGGCATTACAGTGATTGGCTGGCCGCACAGCGTCATCAGGTCTATATCTGACCTGGCGCCGCCATGCTCATCACAGTCACTCCGGATCAGACAGTGTAGGGAGAGCTGCTGCTGCGTTAGGGAGAGATTTGATCGTGCATTAGGTAGTGTAGGGAGAAAAAACGCACATTACACATAACCATCTCAACAAACAGTCCTTCTGAGGACTAATCCATCTGCAGAGATATCAGGCAGGCAGTGTATATAGGCAGGCAGGCAGGGTATATAGCAGACTGCAGTGCATATAGCACAAGAGGCTCCATTCCAATTCTGCCTTCTGCTGCTGTTAGATATTTCTATACAAAGGCCCAGGTCTCAGGGGCCAGGAATACTTTTCTTTAGATCTTAATCCTCATTATTTGCTTATAAAGCAATCCAGAGAACACCGTTTTTCTGCGCCATTTGCTTGTTGGCACTGCAGAATACAGCCAGGTCCTTTCCATATTAGAGCGCTAGAAATTCAGCTATTTAAAATTGTGTTTTCTCCGTCACACGGATCACATATACGTTGTCAGAAAATACTGCCATTTCTGGCCTCCATTTTTCCAGTGTGTCAGTGAAGCAATTCACAGTAGTTTGCTGTTCACACTACTTACCTACAGGCCAGGTATTTAAAACTCTGTTTTCTCCATCACACCGATCACATATAACTTCGCTTCAAACTCAGTCATTTGTAGTGAGCGTGGAAGATACTATCCTCCATTTAAAATGGGTAAGGCACGTGGCAAGGGACGGGGAACTGGACGTGATGGTAATGGTACATGCAGAGGCCGAGGACAAGGCCGTGGGCAAGCCGAAATTGTACCACAACAAACCCCCACATCTTCTCACCTGACCTTCCTGTCCCAATTTCTAGGGGACCACAGCACATCACTATTGAACCCAGATCAGTGTCAAAAGGTTGTTGGTTGGATAGCGGATAATGCTTCGAGTCACTTAGCCACCACCACCACCACCCTGTCTTCCACACGGTCAAGTCTCAGTAGCCGGGAGTCTGGACCGCATATTCCTCACCCTGATCCTCCTTCCTCCCACCATGCCGAGTACCCAGAGACAACTGATCCCACACTTGGATAATCTGAAGAGCTGTTCACTTTTCCATTTATAGATTCGGGCCTCTCGCCCGGTCCACTTGAAGCGGGGCAAGAGGAGATCACGTGTAGCAATGCCCAAATATTTGAGCATCCACGGTCACACGAAGGCGACGGTGGGAAACTGTCACAAGAGGTGGACGATGATAAGACACAATTGGCAGAAAGTCAGGAATAATACCAGGGTGCAGAAGTGGGAGACGAGGTGGTGGATGATATAGTAACTGACCCAACCTAGCAGGAGGACATGCAGAGCAAGGACAGCAGCACACAGGGGGAGGGAGGCAGAGCACCCCAACAGGCAGGAAGAAGCAGTGTGGTGGCCACAGACAGAAGGCAGGCTACCGTTTCCCGTAACACCAACACGAAGGAAGTTGCCACTACAACTGTTAGGTCTTCCTGAGTCTGGTTGTTTTTTAAAGACTCTGCCGATAGCTCCAAAAAGGCCATTTGCATCACGAGCCAGACCAGCATCAGCAGGGGTGGCAAAACGACCAGCCTGACCACCACCAGCATGATCAGGCACATGGCAGCAAAGCACTCGACTTTGTGGGCCGAACACCAGGGTCCAGGAACAGTGTCTACAGGTGGCACCATTGCTTCTTCTGCTGTTGTGCATGCAAGCCAATCCCCTGTCCATAGTGCATGCAAAGATGCCTCCTGCCCTGCACCTGTCATTGCACACTCTCAAGTAGCAGCATCAGGAAGCACGTACATGTCCTTGTCCCAGCGCAGCATTCAGTTGTTCATACTCCAGTCCTTGGAATGCAAGCGCAAATATGCAGCCAACGTCCCACAGGCCACACTACTAAATTCTCACAATTCATGACTGCTTGGCTCGAAATGTTGCCTTTTAGGCTTGTGGAGACAGAAGCATTCCGCAACCTGATGGTGGCGGCCGTCCCTCGGTACTCTGTCCCCAGCCGCCACTATTTCTCCCAGTGTGCCGTCCCCACATTACACAAGCACGTGTCCCAAAACATTAGCCGTGCCCTCAACAACGCAGTTACCGGTAAAGTCCACCTAACCACGGACACGTGGACAAGTGCTTGTGGGCAGGGACGGTACATCTCGCTGATGGCACACTGGGTTAACATAGTGGAAGCCGGGACCCAGTCGGACCTTGGGACGGAACACGTCCTCCCGACGCCAAGGATTGCAGGCCTTAGGTCAATCAGGGTTGCCCCCACGGTCTACAGCTCCTGCACCTCATGCTCCTCAGCCTCCTCCTCCTCCTTAGCCTCCATCTCCAAAATGACCACATCAGTCTCAAGCTGGAAGCACTGCAGCACTGCCTCGGCCAAGCGGCAACAGGCTGTGCTGAAGCTAATATGCTTAGGTGAAAAACGACACAATGCTGAAGAGTTATGGACAGCTCTGAAAGAGCAGGCAGATCTGTGGCTCAAACCGCTGAACCTACAGCCAGGCATGGTCGTGTGTGACAATGGCCGGAACCTGGTGGCGGCTCTGAGGCGAGGCGAGCTCACACACGTACCATGCCTGGCCCATGTGCTTAACCTCGTGGTTCAGCGGTTACTCAAATCCTACCCGGAGCTGCCGGATCTGCTTGTTAAAGTATGCCGCCTGTGTGCCCATTTTAGAAAGTCAGCTACAGCTTCCGCCGCCCTTGCAGTGTTTCAGCAGCGTTTGCAGCTTCTGGCTCACAGACTGGTGTGTGATGTCCCCACACGTTGGAACTCTACATTGCAGATGTTGGGAAGGATTTGTGAGCAGAAGAGGGCAGTTGTTGAGTACCAGCATCAAAAAGGCTATCGGTATCAGACTCCACACATAAGACCTCAGTAGTGGACGTGGATGTCAGACATATGTACCATCCTCCAAAACTTTGAGGACTGCACCAAGATGGTGAGCGGCGATGACGCCATGATTAGCCTCACCATCCCGCTTCTCTGTCTTCTGAAACGCTCTCTGCTCACAATCAAAGATGATGCATTGCAGGAGAAGCACGATAAGATGGAGCAATTAACCATACAGGGTGATTACACACAGCCAAGCCTCATCTCATCCCAACGTGGATTGGGTGACAATGAGGAAGAGGAGGAGGAGGAAGGACAGTAACTAGTTTCATGCACTATAGACGGTGCTATCTGCACAGCTGTCATACCGTCTGTTCAGCGTGGATGGCCAGAGGACAGAGAGGAGGAGGAGGAGAGCATGGTCAGTCATCCTCTTGGTGAGGACACGGAAGTCTTGCCTGTTAGTAGTCTGGCACGCATGGCTGAGTTTATGTTATGCTGCCTTTCCCATGACCCTCGCATTCTCAAATTTTTAGGTCATTACTGGTTGGTGACACTTCTAGACCCACTCTACAAAGAGAACTTTATATCTCTTATTCCTGAGGTGGACAGGTGTACAAAAATGAGGCAGTACCAGAAGGCCCTTGTTGCGGAACTATTAAAAAAATTCCCATCTGAAAACGCTGGAGGCAGAGGGCACACTTCGTTCGACAACCAAGGAGTACAGGCGAGAGAGACACAACTTCAATCCAGCAGAGGCAGGGGAACACTGTCAAAGTTCTGGGAGAGTTTTCTCAGACCCTCCCATCGCACAGGCCCTGAGGCGCAGGGTACTCTCACAAGGAGTGCAAAGTTTGGGAAGATGCTGAGGGAGTACCTTGCCATACCGTACCAACGTCCTCCGTGATTCCTCTGTGCCTTATAAATATTGGGTATCCAAGCTAGATATGTGGAATGAACTGGCTCTCTATGCCTTGGAGGTCCTGGCCTGCCCTGCCGCCAGCGTTTTATCAGATCGGGTTTTTAGTGCAGCTGGTGGAATTATAACTGATAAGCGCATCCTCCTGTCAACTGAAAATGCTGACAGGCTGACTCTTATAAAAATGAACAAGGGCTGGATTGGGCCAGACTTCTCAACACCACTGAATGATAGCAGCGTAACATAAACTCAAATCCAGTGTCTTTTCTTGGGAGGTGTATTCCCATGCACCTTTTCACACCCACACATGGGTATACGCTTCCTGATTTTGGCTATTTGCTCTTGTCCTCCTCCTTCTCCTTATCCTCCACCACAATATCACCAGGGTGACCGTGGTCCATGATGCAACACCCACATAATTTTTTTAAAGGGTGTTTGACTCGCCCCTGGGCCGTGGGGCACTCGGAGCCAGGCAATAGGGAGACGGTGGGGGTAGTAGTGGCGACCCGGTTCCGTGGCTCAGGGTGGTCAGACCAGTGGTAGTCCTTTAGCAGTCCTAAGTGATGTCCGACTACGCCACCCGTGGATTGCGGTTATTATGAACCGCCGCTGCAAGGCAGACCGCTGGGGCTGATGATGTATGCAGCTGAGGTAGTGTGACTCCCCACGGGAAGAGTGCAGCCCCAGGGCAGTGTAGTGGATGGTGGGGGTGATTGTACAGAGAGTCCCAGTGCCATTAGTGCTGGAGGAGCGAAAGAGTACACAGACAACGTACTGCAGTCCAATGTCTTTTACTCACAGTTCATGTACTCCGGGACACTTCTGTCAGCAATGACCGCCCGAGCCATGCTGCGTCCACCAGGTGAGGGGCTCGGTCAACCCCAGGCAGTTCAGGAGCATGGCACAGGACCCCCTTCAATCCATTCTCTGGCCTGCCTCACCAGTGACCCACTTTTGTCCAGCTGCCGCGGACTTGTGCGGGTAAACGTGGTTCCCATTCCCCGCTGTCCTATATGGTGCCTTCCTAGCAGGTTTGATGAGGTGTTGCACCAATAAATGATCACGACCTCCGGTCTTTGGCTGAGGGCTGTTTCTCCTCCACCAACTTGGGATCTGGTACCCTTAATCTGCCTGACCCTTCACCCTGTATTCTCGTGGGTTCTTAGGGTCCCTTCTGCCGTCTTGTTCCTGAGCCCTTCTGTTTCTCTCTCTCTCTTTCTTTTCTGTTCCTTTCTGTTCTTGTTCCTTTCTGTTCCTGGCCTTCACCCTAGGCCTGCCTCGTGGAGCTGGGCCCAGACTGAGCCACAGCTCCCTGTCAGCCCTCTCTGGCTGAACTCCTTCTCTTACTCCACTCACTGAACTTCTCTTCTTCTCTTCTCTCTGTGCTGGCTGGGCCTCAGAGGCTAGGCCCGCCTACGGAGCAGAGCCCCTTGCAGAGGCCTTCACTCCGTCACTTCTTCTCTCTGACTGAACACTGTTCTAAGATGGTGCCCACCTTTTATACCTCCCTCTAGAACATGAGCCCAGGTGACCAGCAACCAATGGGCTCCTATCTACGCTCAGGAACCAACTCCTATCTGCTCCTACATCACTGGGTATTCCTACCCCCTCCCCACTCCAGCCAGGGACATGGTCTGTCGTGCCTGCATTTCTGTCTAATAGGAGCACCGTTGAGCTGTCCCTCGGAAATGGGGTGAGTGTGCTGTATGCAGCTAACTGAACCCTGGTCCATACTCCATCCTTACCCGGGAGTGGAATATCACATCTCTGGCAGAGGTGCAATACCCCTGTAGCGGCCGAGCCCTCGGGGCGCTACATTTTTATGATGCCCGTAAAAAAAATTTTTTATACAGTATGTTCATGTATACCCCCCAGGAGTAAATGTTTGTCAGCCCATACACTTAGTGCATGGCATTACAAGTATAGGAGGCCCGCTCCTTTCTAATGGTAAAAAATTTTTATGATGCGCTCCTCCACGTCTCTTCCAAGGGCCATTGAAGTGCCTCCAAATTTTTGCAGCCCTTGCAGTCACTGCATAGTCCAACACTATGGGAGACTCTCTCCTTTCTAATGGGAATTTGTCATTACTGTGGCCTGGTCTATGTGTCTTTAAATTCTTAGTGGGTTTTTTCCTAAACTTGGTCAGCCGTTAGACTCACTGCATACCCTATAACTGTAAAGCAGACCCTCTCCTTTCTAATGGGAACATGTCATATCTTGTTACTGTGGCCCTGCTCTGTGTGTCTTTAAATTCTTAGTGGGGATTTTCCTAAAATCTGTCAGCCATTGGACTCACTGCATACCCTATAACAGTATAGCCGACCCTATCATTTCTAATGGGAATTTGTCGTTACTGTGGCCCTGCTCTATGTGTCTTTAAATTCTTAGTGGGTTTTTTACTAAAATTGGTCAGCCGTTGGACTCACTGCATACCCTATAACTGTATAGCAGACCCTCTCCTTTCTAATGGGAGCATGTCGTACCTTGTTACTGTGGCCCTGCTCTGTGTGTCTTTAAATTTTTATTGGGGTTTTTCATTAAAATTTGTCAGCCGTTGGATTCACTGCATACCCTATAACTGTATAGCAGACCCTCTCCTTTCTAATGGGAACATGTCGTACCTTGTTACTGTGGCCATGCTCTTTGTGTCTTTAAATTGTTAGTGTTTTTTTTCAAAAATTTTGGCCACCCTTGCAGTCACAGCATGGGCATTACCACTATAGAAGACCCGCTCCTTTATAATGGGAACATTTTTTTTACTGAGACCCTCCTCTATGTCTCTTCAAAGGGGTATTAGGTTAACAATAGGATCTTTCTTTAGTACAAAAAACAGCATCACCAATTTAACCTCAATGTAATCACATTGTTCAGCTCATGCACCTCCTCCTCAATCTCCGAAATGACCACATCAGTCACAAGCTGACAGCACTGCAGCACTGCCTTGGCCAAACAGCAACAGGCTGTGCTGAAGATAACATGCTTAATGCTTAATTGACAAACCGCCCAGCGCTGCATAGTTGTTGAAAGCTGTAACACAGCAGCTTGATCTGTGGCTCTCACCGCTGAACATACAGCCTGGCATGGTCATGTGTTACAATGGGCGGAACCTGGTGACGGAGAAATGACAACCGGGGTAGATACGGTTTCCCTCTATGCCAGTCCTTTCACAGAGCTAAAGAATATGGCTGTGGTGAAATACAACTCCCACTGAGAAGCTGTTTCAGATTGAAAAACATTGTGCCCACCAGAGGATTTGTTTCTGAGGGCTAACCTTTCTCACCCGCTCAAGAGCCCCATAGCAGCTGCAAAGTTAGCGCTATCATGAACTCTCCTGAGGTAGAAGCCAAGGCACACCAGAGAATTCTCTGGTGGGACTGTCCAACCCTGCCGAGAAGCAGTCCTGGCTAAGAAAAGTGTGTGGGAAGATTCCAGGACTCTCTATTTTTACTGAGGAGGAAACACACGCAAACATGGGGAGAACATACAAATTTCTTGCAGATGTTGTCCTTGCTGGGATTTGAACCCAGGATCCCAGTGCTGCAAGACTTCAGTGCTAACCACTGATCCAATGTGCTGCCGTTCACCCTCTAATATCTAACAGGCTGGAGAAACTTGAACCTACTGCCACTCTATCATCAGCTCCTTTGTGAGAAAATGTATTTGGGCAGCCACTCAGTCTACCAAATAAAATTCCAGAGAAGGAAATTGAGGATGGCTTCGCTACTGGTACTGGGGACAGTGCTAATACCATGGTGTTGTACCATAGTTTGCTGGAAATATTCCAGGCTGGTAGGAGGCAAGAAAATTCCCACAGAAAAGTACCAGCAGTAATGTTCAGGCCACATTTCAAGTGCAAGCAGCTTTAGAGGACTTCCTGGGAGAAATGACACGCAGGGTAGATACGGTTTCCCTCTATGCCAGTCCTTTCACTGAGCTAAATACAACTCTTATCAAAAAAAGTTGTGGACTGGCTCCGTACCGTCCCTGGCCACATTCACCTGTCCACGTGTTTGTGGTTAGGCAGTCCTTCTTAGTAAGTGCACTGGGTAGGGCATGGGTAATGTTGTGGGACCCGTGCTTGTGGAAGGCGAAGACGATACCGGGAAAAATAGTGGCGGCTGGGGACCGAGTATGGACACCCGGCCGCCGCCTGCATGACGTTGTGAAAAGCTTCCACCTCCACAAGCTTAAAAGGCCATATTTCAAGTGCAAAGAGCTGCCCAGAAATCTGTCAGTTTAGTGTTGCGGCCTGTGGGTGGGTGGCTGGCTGCATACTTGCAATTGCATTCCAAGTAACAGAAAACTAAGCAGATGATGGCCTCTATCATCATCATGGCCTCACCTCGGCACTATGAACTCTCCTGAAGAAGAAGCCAGGGCCCTCCGGAGAAGCCTCCGGTTCTCTGGTGGGCCCGTCCAACCCTGCCGAAAAGCAGCCCTGGCTAAGAAAAGTGTGGGGGAAGGTTCCCGGACACTCTATGGCTGCTTTTTAATGCGGATCGGCCATGCTTATGCATGTTATTTCTCAAAACGCATTAAGGATCAGGCCATTTTCCAACTCTGTATTCAAGAAATTAAATGCGCAAAGAAAGATGTGTGTGTGTCAAAGCACCACCGACAAGTGCGAGTTGCTGTTGGATGGGCTGCCATTGCTTCTGCAACAAGCTCAATTACAGGATTTTCTGGGAGAAATGACACGCAGGGTAGATACGGTTTCCCTCTATGCCAGTCCTTTCACCGAGCTAAATACAACTCTTAGCAAAAAAAGTTGTGGACTGGCTCCATACCGTCCCTGGCCACATTCACCTGTCCACGTGTTTGTGGTTAGGCGGTCCTTCCCAGTAAGTGCACTGGGGAGGACACGGGTAATGTTATGGGACCCGTGCTTGTGGAAGGCGGAGGCGATACCGGGAAATATAGTGGCGGCTGGGGACCGAGTATGGACACCCGGCCGCCGCCGGCATGAGGTTATGAAAAGCTTCCGCCTCCACGAGCCTAAAAGGCCACATTTCAAGTGCAGGCAGCTGTCAAAAATTTGGCAGTATAGTATTGCAGCCTGTGGGTGGGTGGCTGCCGGCATTCTTGTGCTTGCATTCCAAGGAATGGGGTAGGGACAACTGAACACTGCAGTGGGACAAGGAAGTGGACGGTGATTGTTTCAAGTCTGCAATGACAGGTGCATGGCAGGAGGCATCTTCGCATGTGCCAAGGATCACTTATGATGGGCACACATTTAGGCAGTGACCTGGGAGTCAGAGATGTTTCCAGAGGTCTTCCCCTTGCTGTTCCCATGTCTTTTCAGCACTGTATGCATGTGTCTCATGATGTGTCACACACCACATGGCCAGATAAGGTTGTAAAATGTTAAAATGACATTTCCTGGTGAATGCATTTGTCTTGGTTGAAAGCAATGCAAAAGTGCAAAAACGTGTCAAAAATGCTACGTGTGAACATAGCCCAAGGTGTGTAGGAGTATTATTGTTTTTGTTTATTTATTTTGCCTTATATACAAGTCATCACCCTGGAAAGGATGTTCCTTACGCCGTAAAAGTGGCGTAATACTCTGACGACGTTGTTGACAGCAGTGATCTGGGAGTCAGAGATGCTTCCAGGGGTCTTCCCCATGTTGTTCCCATGTCATTTGAGCACAGTTCCCATCGATTTGGGCAATTTTTAGGCCCTCTGCAGACCGCCGTGGGGAGCCACCTGAAAAATGCTCAAGTTTCCCCTAGACTTATATTGGGCTCATTGCTCGGGTTGAGCACCCGAGTATTTCAATTTGCTCGACCCGAGCAACGAGTACTCGAGCATTTTAGTGCTCGCTCATCACTAATGACAACCAAAAACATCCAAATAATCCTGATCAAAAAGTTCACATACCCTGGTGATTTTGGCCTGATAACATGCACAGAATTTGACACAAATGGGTTTGAATGGCTACTAAAGGTAACATCCTCACCTATGACCTGTTTGCTTGTAATCAGTGTGTGTGCATAAAGCTGAGTGAGTTTCTGGGATCCAGCCACTGACGTTTCTGGATTTTGAGATGGGGAAAGCAAAAGAATTATCAACGGATCTACGGGAAAAGGTAGTTGAACTGTATAACACAGGAAAGGGAGGCAAGAAGAGTATAACACAGGAAAGGGATACGAAAAGATATCCCAGGAATTGATAATGCCAGTCTGCAGTGTTCAAACTGTGATTAACAAATGGAAAATCAGATGCTCTGTAAAAACCAAACCACAGTCAGGTAGACCAACAAAAATTTCAGCCACAACTGCCAAGAAAATTGTTCGGGATGCAAAGAAAAACCAACAAATAACATCAGCTGAGAACACACTTAGGGGTGTACTCACTTTTGTTGCCAGCGGTTTAGACATTAATGGCTGTGTGTTGAGTTATTTTGCAGGCACACCAAATTTACAGTTAAACAAGCTGTACACTGACTACTGTACATTGTATCAAAGTGTCACATCTTCAGTGTTGTCCCATCAAAAATATATATATGTATTCCGGCCCATTTTTGGAGTTTTGTGTGAAATTATGTCCAATTTGCCTTTTTTTTCTCAGTTTTTTTGTGTTGTTCCAATAAACACAAAGGAAATAAACATGCGTGTAATAAAACATGTGTAATTTTCTGAAACAATTTCAAGGGTGCCAGCACTTTCCGCCATGACTGTATATGCAGGTAGAGTCCTTAACCCCTTTACAACCCAAAGTGGTTTGCACGTTAATGAGAAGGCCAATTTTTACAATTCTGACCACTGTCACTTTATGAGGTAATTACTCTGGAACGCTTCAACGGATCCCCCTGGTTCTGAGAATATTTTTTCATGACATATTGTACTTTATGATTGTGGTAAAATTTCTTCGATATCACTTGTGTTTATTTGTGAAAAAAACAGATATTTGGCGAAAATTTTGAAAATTTTGCAATTTTCAATATTTGAATTTTTATGCCCTTAAATCAGAGAGATATGTCACACAAAAAAAGTTAATAAATAACATTTCCCATATGTCTATTTTACATCAGCATAATTTTGGAACCCAAATTTATTTTTATTAGGGAGCTATAAGGGTTAAAATTGACCAGCGATTTCTCATTTTTCCAACAAAATTTACAAAACCATTTTATTAGGGACCACATCACATTTGAAGTGACTTTGAGGGGTCTTTATGACTGAAAATACCCAAAAGTGACACCATTCTTAAAACTGCACCCCTCAGTGAATCAGGTCATCATGGCAATGTAGCACCCTGAGGATTCGGCTGCTACAAGGGTATTGCACCTCACTCCAGAGGTGTGGTATTCCACTCCCGGGTAAGGATGGAGTGTGGAACTGAGCTCAGTAGGCTGCATGCACTACATACATCCCATTTCCGGGGGACAGAACTACGGTACTCCCACCAAGTATATGTGCAGGTACGACAGCGTCTGTCCCTGGCTGGAGTGGGAGGGGGGTGGAACATCCCAGTAGTGTAGGGGCAGATAGGGGGAGTAGTCTGGGTAAAGCTAGGAGCTCATTGGGTGCTAGTCACCTGGGCTCACACATAGAGGGAGTATATATGGTGGGCACCATCTTAGATCAGAGTTCAGTTCAGAGAGGAGGAGAAGCAGAGCAGAGGAGCTCAGCCAGGAGGGCTGACAGGGAGCTGTGGCTCCGGCTGGGCCCAGCTCCAGAGCCAAGCCTGCAGAGGAGAGAGGAGAAAGAAGGACCCAGAGAGAAAGACAGAGGGAACCCCAAGAACCCAGAAACAGACCAGAAAGGGTGAAGGGTTGGCGGACACGGGTACCGGAACCCGAACTGGTGGAGGCCACTTATCCTCAGCCAGGAACCGGAGGTCGTGGTCAAGATTTGCCACGACCCTCACCAAATCCACCAGAAAGGCACACCAAGCATAGGGTCAGGGAACCCAGAGGAGGTTTGACCACTAAGAGACCCGAGGGAGCCGGCCAAAGGTGGATCCCTGGTGGGAACGGCCAGAGACAGAGAGAGAGAAGGGAGCTCAGGACCACGCTCCAGAACTGCCTGGGGGTTAGCCGAGTCCAGGACCTGGTGGACGCAGCACGGCTCGGGTGGTCACTCAAGGCCAGAGTGACTGAGAGAACAACCGTGAGTAAAAACCCTGAAACTGCACCTCAAGTCTCTGACTCTCCTTTCTACAACATAACTACACCCATCATCCACACCTGCTGCCCTGAGGCCATACCCCTCCCGTTGGGGGTTATACCATCACTGCTGCACATATACCACCGGCCTCAGTGGACTGCTCTGCAGCGGCGGCTTCAAAGCCGCACTCAACGGGTGGCATAGTCGATCAAATTAACATCTACTGCCATAGACTGCCACTTAGTTTGACACCCTGGGCACGGATCGGGTCACCGCCACAAGGACTACTACCCCCATCGAGATCCGGCTCCGGGTATCCCTTGCACATGGCCCAGGGGGTGCGTCAGCAACATCCGGGAAGCCGCGGCACACATTGCTGGACGCCGGCAGGAGAGGTGACTATCCCGATCACCTCCCCTTGCCCCCGCAATGCTGCGAACGACTTCGATCGCAGCATTGCGGGGGTTAATGTGCGGGACCTCTCCCAGCACATAGCACCGGGTGTCAGCTGTGACAATCAGTTGACACCCGGCGGCGATCACGCCCGCACAGCCTGTGTGCGGGCGCGATCGCAAAGATGTACTAATACGTATCAGGCTCTTAAGTCCCAGGGCGCAGATACGTATCAGTACGTCTTGGGCTTTAAAGAAGTTAAAATTATGTGAAAATGGGAAAAGTCACAAAACTTTGCAACTTTTCAGGAGCTTTATGCCAGTTTTCTGGCAAAAACACTGGTGAATCTGGTTCATAATCTCTAATCCTTTCAGCTCCCTTTAATTAGACTACTTTCAACAAACTAATTATAAGTATTGGGTCTGTTTTTTTTTAATGCTTTTAAAATAATTGTAAATATTTTCAATCCCCTTTTGTTATAAGGATTTCCCAAAAATTAGCTAATCATAGGTTGTCCTGCATTCGTGACAGTGATTGACTGCGCGGTCACTTGGAAGTTTACATTGGCATCACTACAGGGCCGGTAAAGAAGGACTGTCAGGGACCCCCAGAGTGTGGTAAAATGCGCCAACTAATTCATAATTCATTTAATTCTCACACAATATACTAAGTTAGTGTAAGTCTACAAAAAAGCAACAAAACTTGGTGCTAAAAAAATTGAGCATAACTTTTTGAAAAATGAACCAAGTTATGCCAAATCTTACATATTTTGTGACTTTGTGATCAGTTATCAACACAAATATTTTACTCAAATTACCAGATCGATGGATAAGCATTGGGACTTTTCCCTAAATCTCTCCAAAACATCACCGCTTATAGAAGACCACCCTCATATCCAGATCAGATTTTCTGTGAGAGATGCCCAGATTCACAATATAGTATGCCTACTGGCCATCTATGAGAAGTCCACCCCAATGGAAGTCCAGTTATTAAAGGAGATTTTACTGTTTATATAAGGGGCAGACAGTGACAGTGAAGGGCCCTTAATCAGGACTTCTGATCTGGGCCCCCCACCCTCCATCAGGCACCACCTACATATACATTTCCATGTATATTTATATTAGGCACACATATAAAATTTGCACATGCTAATACTCTATACACATTTTAACGTATGCATATACATAGTGCACACAAACATAAAATACGGACATACACATAAGATGCACATACACAGTATAGAGTCCCGGTAGTCCTCATAGTTTTAAGCATGGACCCTGGCAAATTGTAGACGGACTTTTATTGTTCATGGGCTTTAAGGGAGAGAGGCTTCCTTTGTGGAGGACACTCATGAATGCCATTCATTTGCAGTGTACACCGTGTCGTGTCATGGAAAACACTCACCCTAGTTTGGCTTTCTACTTCTTCAGCTAATAGCAATGAATTTGCCTGTCGATTTTCTTCTCATCAGAAGATGCTTTTGTTTAGATGTTATCTTCCATCTGACTGATAAGAAAAGCTTTGCTGATCTTCTTGTAGACTTCACATTTTTTGTAAAGAAATTATTTTCTTTCTCAGAAATGTCTTGTGACATTTCTCTTCTATGTGGTGCCACTTACCCTTCTCATCAGAGGACGCTTTTGTTTAGGTGTTAACTTCCATAGTCGGCCTGGACGTCTCTGTAAGATGGTTGCAGTTCCATCTTTGTTACAGTTTTGCATCACTTTTGCTACAGTATTCTGACTGATAAGTAAAGTTTTGCTGATCTTCTTGTAGACTTCACATTTATTGCAAAGAAATTATTTTCTTTCTCAGGTTTTGTGACATTTCCCTTCTATGTGGTGCCATTGCTGATAGCATGAAATGGGAAGGAGTTTTCTTTATTAAGTAACTTCCTTTTACAGACACCTGTCTGCTGGACATCTGTTTAATGAATAATTACACTTACCTGTGGTTCAGTTCTTGTTAATTAGAATTTTGTTGTCTAAACTTAGCTTTTCTCTTATGACTGTTACTGGGATGTTCTCATTTTTGAAACATGATCTTGAATGAGTTTGTTAAGAAAATTACTTTTTTGGGGTCTGCAAAATACCAAATCTTGTTTGCATTCAATGGCTCAAATTTGCGAGAGTATTTTGTAGTATGGTATCCCATATAAAATGATGATTCTGAAAGGAAACTACAGGTTTGCTGACAAATCTATTTGGGTGTACTGATTTATGCTAAACACTGTATATATATATATATATATATATATATATATATATATATATATAAACCTTATAAGTTTGGTATCACAGTAATCGTGCTACTGACTCTGAATCATTTTGTCAGTTTGTTTTTACAACACAATACACACTGTAAAATGAAGGAACCCAAACCTGGCATTTTTTCTCATTTTTCAACACATTATATGATAAAATGAATGGTGTTGTTCAAAACTACAACACTAAGCGTCAGCACACTGTGATTTGCTGATCTGTAAGATGCGTTCTTTGTGCTGTGAAAATACACAGCTGTGATATCTCACCAAATATTCATAGTGGGAACTTAAAATTATGTTTTTCTGCCATGATTAAGGATGGTTTGGATGTATGAAACATGTTGACCTTTTATTTCTATCTTTGTGGAATTAAGGCTGCATGAACCAGTCACCAACCATTATCTGCATATGTACAAATATTAAGTGCTACTGAGTGCTGTAGGAAAAACTTAGAATAGTGAGGTGATTTGATAGTCCTGCCACAAATAATCTGTTTCTACTGCACACTTAAAATCTCTGATAGTGGGAATGAACATGATTGCTTGCAGTAGTGCACTCCTGAGAGCTGGTGCAGCAGAGAAAATGTCTTGGACATGAGAGTGGGAGGTCCTGATTATGGAGGATGTTAATCTTAGCTCATTGGAGTGTAGATATGGTAGAGATGCAGGACTGTGCAGCAGTGTGGAGAGGTTTGTGGATGAGTGTAATGACTGGTACAGGGTGGAGGCACCAGTGTAACTGCTGGACAGAAATATGAGACTGACTGCTGCACTAAGGATAATGAGAAATACATTTAGTGAGAAGAAGAGCAATTAGTGAGTTACAAGTATTTGTGAATTGAAGACAAAAAGGAATCAGAGCAACAGTAACAGATTTTACTTTTTTTTAATTAATAAGGGGATGAATAAAATCGTGAACATTATCAAAAGACTAAATCAAAGTCAGGAAGATAGCCGAGGTCAGATACCAGGTGATCAGTAAATGACAAGTCAGACGAGCAGTATGAATACCGCGGAGCCCGATGACAGAGGCGTTACTGAAACTTGTCCAGGTTGACCAGTCAGAAGGCCACAGGTAGATGGTGAAGGTCCTTCTATACAGCTCCAGCAGTGATGGTGGATCTGCTGGACTTCAGGGCGCTGGATGCTTAGGTGTCCCGTCTTTTAGATGGTTTTAGGGCAACAGTGACAGCATGCAAATGCGCGAGCAGCCCTGGATAATCCACGCCGGCAGGATGATAAGATCCGGCGGAAGATGGAACCTATGACAAGAGAAATAAATATAATGTAAGTGATGGGACTCCATATTACATGATAATGCTGTGCAGTCACTGTGGCCGGACGGCAGAGGAATATTATCATACAGAGGTCAGGGGTCATTGTCAGCAATCATACATGTGACAATCCCATCACTGACAGATGACATCTACTCCACATGAATTATTCTCACTGACATCACACAACATGGAGTTGATTCTCACACTTACCTCGTCTCTTTTTCCCATTTTTTCCATTTTCTGATGGAAATTCTGATGAAAAATTAAAAAAAAAATCAGTAACAATATATTCTTATAGGATCTGCTTTGTCATAATATGGATAACATAAGAGACCTATAGTATTGTATAAAACCATGTGGGAATATGTGAGCCTTGAAGTCAACATTCACATTGTTGGTGCTGTAGACATGTACATACCTGGCAATGGGGACGAGGGTGGCAAGATGGTAACAGCATCGTCTGTATTACATACAGGAACAGATACTTTCTGCCTGTTTGAAGAAGAAAAACATGTAAATCTCAAGTAAACTCCGTATAAAAGGGGTTGTCTCACTAGAAGAACATCGACTATAAGGACTAGTAGGACATATGACTGTCATAGTGGGGAAGGTCTTCTGCTCAAGACTACCTTTTATAGAGAGCTGAGAGGAAAACAACTACCAAGAATGGCCGGCATTTCATACTACATCTCTCCTACAGTGAGGGCAGCACTAAAAGTGCATGACCGGCCACAATTATGGGCTGTTATCTCCAACAATTCCGAAAGCTGAAAGCACAATGACCCATAACCATGGGGCGGTGGATGCTGCATTTGATATTATGGTATTTATGTCCTATATTTGGTGTTGTGCACATATATCAGCCTGGAGCTCCCAGTAATGACCCCATAATCTACTCACATTTCTGAGATGTTTGTGTTGGATTCTGGTGTACACTCTGGAGGGGCCTTGGGATCCTCGTTGTTCACCATCCCGTTAGTGGTGGTAGAGTGCTAAATGTGGATAACAATAAGTTATTAAATATAAGTACTTTTTAATTTTATAGATCCTTTTTTTGTACATATTTTGGATTTATCGATCACATACTTACTTTAGAAAGCCTCTCAGAAGATGATGATGCAAATATTCGGAAGATAAAGTTCTCATCGTCCTCACTTGTGCCCTCCTTATCCTCTGAGACCAGATGGTTGTTTTCATCAGAGTGATCTACAAGACATAGGTAAGGAAGGATTGTTAGAGGGTGTCAGTATAACACAGTCGCTATATCTCACTAGGTTAATAGATGATGCTACGTAATATAGAGAATACATGAAAAAAAACTCCTGTACAAAATTAGGGAAATAGGGATACAGTACGAACCCATGGTCAACATAGCTGAGATCCATGAAACATGGATAACATAGTAGACCAGAAAAACCATGTGGAAATATTTGAGCCTTGAAGTCAACATTCACATTGTTGGTGCTGTAGACATGTACATACCTGGCAATGGGGACGAGGGTGGCAAAATGGTAACAGCATAGTCTGTATTACATACAGGAACAGATTCTTTCTGCCTGTTTGAAGTAGATAAACATGTAAATCGTAAGTAAACACAGTATAAAATGGGTTGTCTCACTATAAGAACACTGACTATAAGGCCTAATAGGACATATGACTGTCATAGTGGGGAAGGTTTTCTGCTCAAAACTACCTTCCATGGATCAGAACACAACTACCAAGAATGTCTGGCAAGTAATACTACAGCTCTCCTACAGAGTAGGCAGTGCTAAAAATGCATGACCTGCCACAATTATGGGCTGTTATCTTCTGCATTTTCTGAAGCCAAAAGTACAATGACCGTTAACCATGAAGCGGTGAATGCTGCATTTGATATTCTGATATTTATGTCCTATATTTGGTGTTGTGTACATAGATCAGCCTGGAACTCCCAGTAATGAAGTAATGACCCTTTATAATCTACTCACATTTCTGAGATGTTTGTGTTGGTTTCTGGTGTATACTCTGGAGGGGCATTGGAATCCTCATTGTTCACCATCCTGGTAGCGATGATACAGAGCTAAATACGGATAAAAATAAGATATAAAATATTTTTTTTATGTGCTTTTAGAGTTTTTTTAAATTTTTTTTACATATTTTGGATTTATTAATCACATACTTACTTTACAAAGCTTTTCAGAAGATGACGTAAAATTTTGGAAGTCAAGGCTCTCATTGTTCTCACTTGTGCCTTCCTAATCCTTTGAGACCAGATGTTTGTTTATATCAGAATGATCTACAAGAAATAGGTAATGAAGTATTATTAGAGGTTGTCAGTATAACACAGTCACTATTTATCACTAATATTAATGGGAACAGATGATCACATATTAGGGAAGATGAGACAAACAGTCGCTTAGTCTAGATGACGTCTCCTTCTACTTACTGATAAATAAGCTGGTGTCTGCATCTGAAACAAGCTGAGGAACATACTCCAGCTCCTGGCTCAGAATGTTGTCAAAGTCCAAGTCACTCAGGAATGGATGAACCTTGATCTCAAATGCTCCTCCTAGAAAAAGAAAAACAAAAGTGATGCGGACATAGTCAGGGATGGCTCCATATCTGAACAGTTTATCGTAATCTGAACTAATGACAAAACTGAGCCGACATGAAGGAAATAAACTGAAAGTCTTAGTGTGGAGAACTAGAAATACAGTAGATGAGCTGATAGAGAAATGCTGATCTTCATGGACATGAGCGATATGTCCTTGGTCTAATAAGGGAATATTAATACTAGTATATCTGTTACCTGTCCCAAGTCTACGCACAGGATTTCTTCTGAGCAGCTCAGTGATGAGATTCTGAGCATCCAGGGGTGGAGCGCGATCACAATTCCAAATTAGTTCTCCTGTTACATAGAAAATTACAGAAAATAAAACCTCTTTACTGGACTGTAACATAAAGCAAAGGAAATAACTAAACAAATGTAACCAATCAACGCAATGATCGGTTTATTCTACTCACCAATGACAACCCTTTTATAAAGCTCAGTGAGGGAATCAGCATCAAATGGTACACATCCCAGCAGGAATTTATACAGGATGATCCCCAATGACCACCAGTCAACAGGTCTTCCATAGCCTTCTTTCAGGATGATCTCTGGGGCTATGTAACATGGGGTGCCACAGAACTGGAAACCAACAGAAGATAGAGATGAGAATCGATGAAACAATTATTATGACAAGTTATCATCGTTAAAACACAATGCAGAAGATAAAATATTAGTGGAAAAGTTCTCTAGAAAGGAAGAACGTAGAGAAGAGACAATAGTGTGATGAGATTTGCAAATAACAAGCTAAGTTCTTGTAGGTGATGCTGACCTCACGGTCCTGGAACTCTCTGGAGATGTCCACTGCTAATTCCTTGTAGGTGTTGGTTTTCGGTATCATTAGACCAAGTTTTGAAATCCCAAAATCGGTAACTTTAATATGTCCAGTAGATGTAATCAGGAGGCTGCAAAAGAGAAGATGGTTTTAGCCTCACAGACTGAATGATAATAAATGACAACTTTCCCCAGTTTATTATACTACGGGGGCACTTACTTTTCCGGCTTCAGGTCTCTGTGCACCACACCGTAACTATGCAGGTATTCCACGGCAAGTACCGCCTCTGCAAAGTACAAGCGGGCCATGGGGACAGAGAAAGGACCCCTGGTGCTTAGAAGGGTCCCACAGTCTCCACCTATAGAAGAAAGGAAATATGACCGGTGAGGGGTTTATACAGAAGATAACCATGATATACCACGAGCAGATAACCATGATGTATAATGAGCAGTGAGCGGAAACATCCTGGGGAGATCACACAGATAGTGGCGCACATAGAAATCACAAGACCCCATATCAAAAGTTGTAATTGCCCCCCACCCTAAAAAATAAAAAAGAAATATATTTATATCCCTGTTGAAGCAGCTTGGTGTTCTCACCAGCAATACAACTTTTATGGCCATTTTAGAGTATGATGCTCCCAAAAATGCCCACACCCACACTCAATGAGTATGGTATCCCCACAGTGAATCCTCCTAAGGAGGCCACCACTTAGAAGGAGGCCAGCCACAACCCCCTACTCGGTGTGATGGCACCCACAGCAACCCTCCCACTCAGGATAATGGTTCCCACAGTCCCTCACACGATATAATGGTCCGCATAACTCCCCACTCAGTATGATGTCCCCACACAGAATGGGGGCCTCCATATAGAGTGAGGACCCCCACAGCACCCCACTTAATATGATGACCTCCACTCAGCATTCACAGTCCCCCCATATCTAGTCATACGGCCCCCTTTCAGTATTTTGGCCCCTACTAGCCACCTACTCAGTATTTTTGCCCCCACCAGCCCCACCTCCTTGAAGAAGCAAATAATGCTGAAATTGTGATGACAGGTGGAGGGATGCTGCCCACTGCCGAGCGTCGACAGACCCCCTCCGACTGATGAGCCCCATAGCGCCCCTGCACCAAGATCAATGAATTTACGAGCATCTTGGTAATAGATAACCTATAGTAAATGCTCTGTGGGGATGTAACCAACAATGTCCTAATGATATGAGCAGTGATAAGATGAAAGCAGACATGGGCTGAATATAATACAATAGATGTGTCTTACCTCCTACATACTCCATGACCATACACAGGTGAGATCTAGTTGGAAAGGAGCAGAGCATGGAGACCACAAAGGGACAATCAGCAAATGTTAAGATGTCCCTCTCCATAAAGGCCCATTCCAATCTCTGTGCAGTATTTAGGTTCCGCTTAGCCATTTTCTTCATAGCAAAGGTCTGGTGTGAGTCTTTATGATGCACTAAGTAGACGGCCCTGGAGAGAAGGAGAATCCATCGGTTATAATAAATCCTTATTAATAATCCATCTATAGAAATCATTATATGTTTAATACTGGTATCCAAGGGGTAACATTTCTCCTTGCGGAGAGTGACATGTTAAGCTTGTCAAGGTGAGGAGACTTTTAAGCCTCAATGATCCTCTGGGAAATGTGCAAATTGTCTCTTCAGAGAGGAAGAGAACTAGAACTCTAGTGCCACCTATAGGAAGTAGTAATCCTAAAAGTCAATATCGACCCTTTAACGAGCCTTATCACATGACATGGAATAATAGCCATAACCAAAATCTCAATTTTCAGACACTATGTTTTGGGGTACAAGCACTCATCAGTGCAAAGTGTGAGATATGGTTTGGCTGGGTGAGAGGCATCTGACCGGGATCCAAGCAGTAACGTTTCTCCTTGCGGAAAAAGCCATGTTAAGCATGTCAAGGTGAGGAGACTTTTAAGCTGCAATGCTCTTCTGGGAAATATGCAAATTGTCTCTTTTCAGAGAGGAAGAGAACTAGCACCCTAGTGCCACCTATAGGAAGTAGCAATCCTATTTCCCAGAGGAGCATTGCGGCTTAAAAGTCTCCTCATGTCCGCAAGGAGAAACGTCAACCCCTTGGATACCGGTCAGACACCTCTCACCCAGTCAAACCATATCTCACACTTTGCACTGAAGAGGGGCAGTACCCCAGAACACAGTTCCTGCAAATTGAGATTTTGGGTTTGGCTATTATCCTAAGTCATGCGACAAGGCTTGTTAAAGGGTCGATATTGACTTTTAGGATTGCTACTTCCTATAGGTGGAGTTCTAGTTTGCTTCCTCTCTGAAGAGACAATTTGCATATGTTTAATACTAGAAGTCTGGCTGCCACTATAAATCCACATCTAGAAATACATAAAATAGCACTACATAGATCACCTATGGGAGGTCTCCACAATGCCACTTCTGCCAGAGCCATCACCCAGGTCACATTATAGATACGAGAATCTATCGAAATTCTCTTTGGGCAGATTCGCTATAACTGACCAAATACAATTTAGTGCAAATAAAATTGGTCCAAAATGAATGTGCTCCAGGGCTCTCTTCTGCTGCTGAGGCCAGTGATTGGGCCCACATGGTCATGGTGGAGGGTGTAGCTGTCATTGACGTCAATATGGTGTCACCCTTCATGTGACCATGTGTAGCCAACTTCTCTGATCAGCTTCATAATGGAGCCCCCCCATCAAAACAAAGATCAGAGTGGAGAGCAGAAAAGCTCAGGTGGAGGAGGCAGCATAAGAACAGATGAGGGTCTAGCACAGGCGAATGTAATAATATTATATTATTATATATTATATTATATGTAATTATATTATTTAAATCGCTTTCCTTACAGTTTGATTTGCTACAGATCATATAATTTCCCTATGATAACACTGAATGGCAGAGTGCAGGGGCAGAAGCATTGTCATAGGGAACCCTGAGAAATGTGGATTATGGCAACAGAAATCTCACCCAAAATTTCCACTGCTGATGAGTTTGGAAGTTTCATAGTCGCTCATGTGCGGCTTTCTCACCGGAACCAATGAATCGATCACGCTCTATAAAAGAATAAGAAATAATACTGATTTATTGAAGATGCAGGAAAAAAGTTACAGATGCAAAAACTTCTCCCCCCATATTATGTCCCAGATGATTTACACTGATATGATGTTTGGAGGATACAAACCGGACGCTGGGCAGACCTGGCTCTAGCACCCAGCACACCCAGGCAAGTGCTGGGGCCCTGAGTAGGCGAGGGACCCACTTGCTGTCGGGCACCCTGGCGCGCTATGGGACCGGTGAGCAGAGGAGAGTGGTGCCAGCGCCAGCTAGTGGGCCTTGCTCCCCCCCCCCCAATGCTTGCCCAGGACCACGGCCGGCACAATACTTACCTCTCCACAGCTGGTGAGCAGTGAGGTGAGCATTTGATTTTTTTTTTATGTATGGAGGTATGGGGCATTATATGGGGGGAGAAGTGACATCCTGCATGGGGCATTATATGGAGGGGAGGTAGGGACATCCTGCATGGGGTATTATATGGGGGGGAGAAGTGACATCCTGCATGGGGCATTATATGGGGGGAGTGACATCCTGCATGGGGCATTATATGGGGTGAGAGGTGACATCCTACATGAGGCATTATATGGGGGGGACATCCTGCATGGGGCATTATATAGGGGGGTGACATCCTGCATGGGGTATTATATGAGGGGTAGAAGTGACATCCTGCATGGGTCATTATATGGGGGGGAAGTGACATCCAGCATAGGGCTTTATATGGGGTGAGAGGTGACATTCTGCATGGGGTATTATATGGGGGGTGACATCCTGCATGGGGCATTATATGGGGGGAGTGACATCCTGCATGGGGTATTATATGGGGGGAGAAGTGACATCCTGCATGGGGCATTATATGGGGTGAGAGGTGACATCCTGCATGGGGCAATATATGGGGTGAGAGGTGACATCCTACATGGGGCAGTATGTGTTGGGGGGACATCCTGCATGGGGCATTGTATGGGGGGGTGATATTCTTCATGGGCATTATATGGGGGGTGACATCCTGTATGGGCCATTATGTGGGGTGGGACATCCTGCATGGAGCATTATGTGGGGGGGACATCCTGCATGGGGAATTATATGGGGGGTGACATCCTGCATGGGGCATTATGTGGGGGGGATATCCTGCATGGGGCATTATGTGTGGGGGACATCCTGCATGGGGCATTATGTGGGGGGTGACATCCTGCATGGGGCATTATGTGGGGGGGCACAGCCTGCATGGGCATTATGTGGGGGGCACAGCCTGCATGGGGCATTATGTGGGAGGGACATTCTGCATGGGGAATTATATGGGGGGTGACATCCTGCATGGGCCATTATGTGGGAGGGGGACATCCTGCATGGGGCATTATGTGGGGGGGGCACAGCCTGCATGGGGAATTATGTGGGGGCTCAAAGCCTGCATGGGGCATTATGTGGGGGTCACAGCCTGCATGGAGCATTATGTGGGGGGTCAAAGCCTGCATGGGCCATTATGTGGGGGGCACAGCCTGCATGGGGCATTATGTGTGGGGTCACTGCCTGCATGGGGCATTATATGGGGGCACAGCCTGCGTGGAGCATTTAATGGGGTCCATTATTCTATATGGAGTAATATATGGAGCTCATAATACGGTATAGAGGACTATGTGGTGCCATTATACTGTGTGGAGGACATTACTGTCCGGTCTGCACTGTGAGCTGTGAGGATTCGCCGCTTTCTGAGTTATTGTGGAATTTACAATAGATATCACTCATGTAATGTAAGAAGTGAAATCTTCGGGCTTGTACTATATATATATATATATATATATATATATATATATATATACAGTACAGACCAAAAGTTTGGACACACCTTCTCATTTAAAGATTTTTCTGTATTTTCATGACTATGAAAATTGTACATTCACACTGAAGGCATCAAAACTATGAATTAACACATGTGGAATTATATACTTAACAAAAAAGTGTGAAACCACTGAAAATATGTCTTATATTCTAGGTTCTTCAAAGTAGCCACCTTTTGCTTTGATGACTGCTTTGCACACTCTTGGCATTCTCTTGATGAGCTTCAAGAGGTAGTCACCTGAAATGATCTTCCAACAATCTTGAAGGAGTTCCCAGAGATGCTTAGCACTTGTTGGCCCTTTTGCCTTCACTCTGCGGTCCAGCTCACCCCAAACCATCTCGATTAGGTTCAGGTCTGGTGACTGTGGAGGCCAGGTCATCTGGCGTAGCAACCCATCACTCTCCTTCTTGGTCAAATAGCCCTTACACAGCCTGGAGGTGTGTTTGGAGTCATTGTCCTGTTGAAAAATAAATGATGGTCCAACTAAGCGCAAACCGGAAGGAATAGCATGCCGCTGCAAGATGCTGTGGTAGCCATGCTGGTTCACTATGCCTTCAATTTTGAATAAATCCCCAACAGTGTCACCAGCAAAGCACCCCCACACCATCACACCTCCTCCTCCATGCTTCACGGTGGGAACCAGGCATGTAGAGTCCATGCGTTCACCTTTTCTGCGACGCACAAAGACACGGTGGTTGGAACCAAAGATCTCAAATTTGGACTCATCAGACCAAAGCTCAGATTTCCACTTGACTAATGTCCATTCCTTGTGTTCTTTAGCCCAAACAAGTCTCTTCTGCTTGTTGCCTGTCCTTAGCAGTGGTTTTCTAGCAGCTATTTTACCATGAAGGCCTGCTGCACAAAGTCTCCTCTTAACAGTTGTTGAAGAGATGTGTTTGCTGCAAGAACTCTGTGTGGCATTGACCTGGTCTCTAATCTGAGCTGCTGTTAACCTGTGATTTCTGAGGCTGGTGACTCGGATAAACTTATCCTCAGAAGCAGAGGTGACTCTTGGTCTTCCTTTCCTGGAGCGGTCCTCATTTGAGCCAGTTTCTTTGTAACACTTGATGGTTTTTGCAACTGCACTTGGGGACACTTTAAAAGTTTGCCCAATTTTTCTGACTGACTGACTTTCATTTCTTAAAGTAATGATGACCACTCGTTTTTCTTTATTTAGCTGCTTTTTTCTTGCCATAATACAAATTCTAACAGTTTATTCAGTAGGACTATCAGCTGTGTATCCACCAGACTTCTGCATAACACAACTGATGGTCCCAAACCCATTTATAAGGCAAGAAATCCCACTTATTAAACCTGACAGGGCATACCTGTGAAGTGAAAACCATTTCCGGTGACTATCTCTTGAAGCTCATCAAGAGAATGCCAAGAGTGTGCAAAGCAGTCATCAAAGCAAAAGGTGGCTACTTTGAAGAACCAAGATTATAAGACATATTTTCAGTTGTTTCACACTTTTTTATTAAGTATATAATTCCACATGTGTTAATTCATAGTTTTGATGCCTTCAGTGTGAATGTACAATTTTCAAAGTCATGAAAATACAGAAAAATCTTTAAATGAGAAGGTGTGTCCAAACTTTTGGTCTGTACTGTATATATATATATATATATATATATATATATATTTATCTGTGGTATCTGTGCATCATGAATCGTGGTATGTGTTAAAGGGGCCACTGAGACTCTTTCGCCCAGGGCCCACAAAATCCTGGAGCCGCCCTGCAACGGTCATCATACATTACTATAACATTCTGGATAATGTGGGAGATCACACAGAGGAGGACTTACAGGTAATCTGTCACCAGGTGTTTGCTATGTATTCTGAAAGCACCATGATGTAGGGGCAGAGACCCTGATTCCAGTGATGTGTTACTTACTAGGCTGTGTGTGGCTGTTTCAATAAAATCAGTAGATTATCACTAGAAGACTATCTGTCTAGCCAGGTAGTCCTATTGCTCTGTACCCCTGCCTCCACCACTGATTAGTAGCTTTCTTCCTATGCACAGTGTACACAGAAAGCTGCCAATCAATGGTGTGGGCGGGGTTATACAAGACTCAGCATTCAGAGCTCTGCAGCAGAAAAAAATAGTGATTTTATCACAACTGCTCCACCGAGTAAAGTAATCAACACATGGAATCAGGGTCTCTGTCCCTGCATCATGCTTCTCTCAGACCAAATAGCATAAACCTGGTGACAGATTCCCTGTAATTCAAATGTAATTAACACCATAGGGTCATCTACACTTAGAATAGAGACGTCCCATGGTTGTATGGGGGATAATACTGGACGAGTCATCCACACCCCATGATCTGATGACGCACACGCATCCCCCTCTATGATACTTACGGATTCTTGGATCTCCGGGATCTCACTAATTCCATTGTTAGGATTCGACAGCTCAGTTGTTTCTAAAATAATGATGAAGAAATGAAATGTATTAGAGGATATTATTCCTACATAGATAATACAGCAATATAACGGAGAAATGACAAGATGTCTGTAAATGGGATTAATACTCGTTATATGGGGATTCTAAATATGAGAATATACGGGGAATCCATAGATAAATGTAATGTAAATGATGGAGGAACCCCTTCATAAATAACAAAAGACTGACCATCACTTCCGAAAAGAAAATGGGTGTGAACAGGTGCATACTAAGAGTAGCCATCCAAATACATAACTAACAAAGTTGCACTCTGTAACGCTATAGCATGTAAACATGAAATAAATGAAATTTGAATTGCATTACTGCTGTAGAAAATAGGATAAAAGGAAGATACTTAGCGCATAATTTGGCCAATTCATGCATGGCCAGCAGCCACGGCAAGGCGACCTTCTTTTTCTGGGTGCATGCCAAGTAGCCACGGCAAGGTGACCTTTTTTTTTGCTGGGTGCATGCCCAGCAGTCACGGCAAGACGACCTTCTTTTGCTGGGTGCATGCCCAGCAGTCACGACAAGGCGACCTTCTTTTGCTGGGTGCATGCCCAGCAGTCACGACAAGGCGACCTTCTTTTGCTGGGTGCATGCCTAGCAGCCACGGTAAGGCGACCTTCTTTTGCTCGGTGCATGCCCAGCAGTCACGGCAAGGCGACCTTTTTTGCTGGGAACCTATCTCCACCCATCAGCCCAGGGTGGTTTTAATTACAACAGGATCCTACCTACCCATATAAATGTAGGCTTCAGCCTAGGAGAGGATTCACATTAGGAGAGGATTCCAACAAAAAGATCGCCTTGTCATTGGCTGCTGGGCATTCATGAATTGGCCAAATTATGTGCTCAGTATCTTAGTTTTTTCCCATTTTCTAGAGCAGTAATGCAATTTAAATTTAATTTCTTTCATGTTACTTGCTATAGCACTGCAGAATGGACCCTCCATCACATAAATGAGGAACCCCCCACCCACGCTGCACATACGAGTGATGGTAAGAGAGCTGAAACATAGGAGAGATTTGCAAATTAGCCTGGAAGTGCACTGGGGGCGTGTCACTGCACTTGGATTTCTTCTTTCACGCCCCCAGCGCACTTCCATTCTGATTTGTATATGGTGTCTACTTTACATTTCTCCTGACTGGCACATTGGATTTCTACAAACAATTATTATTAGGGGACAATGGCCTATACCGTCACACCACTACTTCTATATGTAACAATGTGCTGCCAGGTTTCCATTACACAGAGTAGAGAGTAAATCTAACATTATCCTCCGTCCTCTGTAATATCTGGACATTCCTTGTAGAAGGTCGGGTGATCGCTCACCTGTAATCAGATCGCTGTTCAGCTCCGGCTGACTCCTATTAGGGTCAGGGATTTTCGGGGTCACATTTTGCCCATATTTGGCGTCGCCTCCTGTTGTTTCCTGATAGATATAATATATATAATTAATATGTGGAAGATTTCACTAAATCACCAAATACATAAATCATGAAGGACTAAACCAACATTTACAGATGCACCAATTGTAACGATACAAATCCCGCGCCATCTTCAGATCTTTTCTCAGAAAGTCTCCTCAGATACGGTGGATTAAGATACGTCTATTAATATTGATCCTTACCGGGCGTTCCAATGAGCGTTCTAGTATAGACAGGACTTTTTCGGCCAGTTCTTTAAAGACAGCCAAATCTTCAGTCTGAGATCTTTCTTCAGCCTATAAAGAAGGAAAAATGGAAAGGAGAATTTTGAGATGAGAGCGGTCAGAATAGAGGCGGAAATTGTATGTGACATCGGTTCTCTGTCTGCAGATACAATGACTATATACTGTATTTGGGGACTCGTTGTGTTTTACCGTATTTTTTGGACTATAAGATGCCTTTTTTTCCAAAATTTTTGACCTCCCTTCTAACACTCTCGCACCCCTCCAATCCATCCTAAACTCTGCTGTCTGACTAATCCACCTGTCCCCCCGCTATTCCCTGGCTTTTCCCCTCGCTCCGCCAATCCCTTCACTGGCTCCACATTACCCAGAGACTCCAGTTCAAGACCCTAACCTTGGCATGCAAAGCCACCCACAACCTGTCTCCTCCATATATCTGTGACCTAGTCTCCCGGTACTTACCTGCACGCAACCTCCGATCCTAACAAGATCTTCTTCTCTACTCCCCTCTTATCTCCTCTTCCCACAATCGCATACAAGATTTCTCCCGTGCATCCCCCCTACTCTGGAACTCTCCACCCCAGCATATCAGACAGATTATTAATAATAATAATTGTCTGAATGTAGCTTACCAGGGGGGTGGCTGTGGTGGAGTGAGGTCACAGGAGGTAGGGTCACTGCTGTAGGAAGCCGGCAGTAGAAGTGGGGCGCTGCTGCGGGCCCCGAGCTGGGAGGAGCGGGGTATCCAGGAGGTGCGAGGCTGCGGGCCCTGGGCTTCAAGGAAATGTTAGCGGTGATTTAGGAGGGGAGTCCCCGCTCTGCCCATTGATTTTCTGGCGGTGGGCTTCAGACAAATGGCCGCTGGAGGCAGTGCATGTGCAGATTTAGATCTCTGCTCAATGACGAGCTGAGATCTCAATCTGCGTATTGGCCATCTCCAGCAGCCTACTTCTTGAAGCCCACTGCAGAGAAATCAATAAGCAAGGCAGGGCCTCCCCTCCTGAATTACCGCTAACATTTCCTTGAAGCCCAGGGCCCGCAGCCTCGCACCTTCTGTACACCCCGCTCCTCCCAGCTTGGGGCCCACAGCAGCGCCCCACTCCTACTGCCGACTTCCTGCAGCAGCGACTCTGCCTCCTGTGACCTCGCTCCACTGCCACCACCCCCCTCAGTAAGAAGCCGAAAAATCGGACTATAAGACAGGACTATAAGACAGACCCCCATTTTATTATAATAAATGTTTTTCCTATTTACCTCCCAAAAATTTTTGGTGCGTCTTATGGTCTGCAAAATACGATATATTAGAAGAAAAAGCTTCTATCCCTCCATTATTATCTATTAATATTGAGATATTCTGTGCAGAGTGTCCGCCACTTACCTGGTGTAGTAATGTCCTGATGTTCTGAAGTAAATCCGTCAGATAGTCTGACGTTAGACGACGTTGTCGGTGTTTGGTCAGGCAATCCTTTACTAGCTCCATCACCAGCCGGTGAGTGAAGCTGAGGACGCCATCGGGTGGTAGAAGCACACTGTTAGGACGATTGATCATAAGGATCATCAATAGTGCTTTTACCTGAGGAATGTCCAAAACAATTCCAGCCATAGTGAAAAACTGCAAGTGCTATCAGTCACTATAGAGCCAAGAAAGGCACGGGTGAGCCTATGTGCATTGTATATATAGCGACTGTGAGCAGTGATGTCACCATCACCTGTGATGTCATCACGGAATCTTGTGATAGAATCTTCACGGAGCAGCTCTGCGCAAATAGAATGCGGCCTGGTATTATATAAAGTGAAAACACCGTACAATTAACTACCCATGTTATCATGGCCGTTCTATTTTATATCCAATTAGAACACAACCAGGATAAAGGTGTGTTCACAAGTTGGATTTTGGCAGCATTTTTTTTCTACCTCAAAAATCAAAGGAGGCAGGAAAAACGCTGCTTGAAATTCAGGTGTTTTTACTTGTGTTTTTTTTCCATTCATTTGAATGGGTGAAAAATGCTGCAAAACCTCTGAAAGACTTGACAAGCTGCAGATTTAAAAAAAATGCAAAAAAAACAGCATGTGAATGAGATTTCAGAAATGTCATTCACTAAGATGGTACTGTAAAACACAGCATTTTTGCTGCAGAAGAAAAAACAGTGAATACACCCTAAAGATATCCTCAGTCATATTATGGGAAATATTGTATATTTCGCATTTATTATCTCACGTGTTTTTCTTCACCATAGAAATTTTAAGGCTGTGTGCCCACTATGTGTTTTTTAGGCGTTTCTGCAGTGTAACTTCCGCCGCGGAAACACTTAAAAAACGCTTGGAGATAGGTCTGCAATGGTTCCCAATGATAATCCGCATGTGCTGTGCACATGCTGCAGAGATTTCCGATGCGGATTATCATTGCGGAAAAATCCGCAGCACGTCCTTTAATTTTGCGGAGTCACTGCGATTTAGCCGCCATTGACTTGCATTGGAATGCATAACATCCGCATGACTACAAATACACATGTGGACATTATGCGACTCAATGCGTGGATGGTACCCGGGTCTGGAGATGAAGAGACTCTCCTCCAGACCCGGGTACCATAGTACCTGTAGTTAAAATAGAATTAAAATAAAAAATAAACATATACTTACCTTCTGATGGCCCCTGTCTGCTCCCGGCGGTGCTGCTGGCTCTTCGGCTGCTCGCGGTGGTAAAATGACCTTCCATGACGCCATTTAGTCATGTGACAGGTCACGCGACCGCTGACATCGGCGGTCGCGTGACCTGTCACATGACTAAATGACGTCATGGAAGGTCCTTTTACAGCACCGTGATCCGCCGAAAACACCGGACGCACCGGAGAAGGAGATCGAGGACCATCGGAAGATGAGTATAATGTTTTTTTTTTATTTTTCACCATTATTATTCTTTTTTTTTATTATTGATGCTGCATTTGCAGCATTGTAACTTCGTCACACTATATAAATCCATGCCGGTTGCATGGAATTATATAGTGTGACCAAGTTGTCAAGCACTTTTCCAAGTGATGCTAAAATCACTTGGCAAAGCGCTTGACAACCCAGGGAGATGCAGAAACGCTTAGGAAAAATCCGCAGCATTTCTGCATCGTGGTCATATATCCTAACTCATTGGCGAACTGTTATACAAGGCTATATTCACACTAGACGTTTTTTTAGCGGGCTTTTTTATGCAAATTTTCAGCTGCGTTTTACAGTACCAACAAAGTCTATGAGATTTCCAAAATCTCATGCACAAAGCTTGCTTATTTGTCCTCTGTATTTTGTGCTTTCCATGGCTTTTTGCAATAGAGTATGTCACTTGTTTCAGCGTTTTTCACCCATTAAAAACTAGGGTGGAGGAAAAAAATGCTGAAAAAAAGCCTAGTGTGAACATTTTGCTGCGTTTTTAGTGAAAAAAGCAAGTATGTGACACACATTTACTTTTGTGATTTTCCCAAGTTTAAACCATCTTGTCTTGGTCACCTGAGATAGCAGCTTGGATTATTACAGTTTAATAAAATTAGTGATGCCTACAAAGTAAACATTGGTTGAGCTAGGTGTGAGATTGAACAACACGTGTGGCCCAGGGAGGTGTGAAAATGAACAATGCCTGAGCAACTCAATGGCAAACCATAATGTGAAAGTAAATAGTGTCCTACAAATTCAATGCACTGCCAGGGTCTTAGATAAACCATTCCAGACCAATTCACCCCCCCCCCCTGTTACATTTGTAATGTGTACTTTTTCATGAACATATGTCTTGCAATGGTGACCTGTTTTCATGTGTCTATGGTGGAAGCAAAGCTGAACTTTGGGATCCTGAAAAACGCACCAAAAATGCACCAAGAACCACTGCAAACAAAAACACCAAAACCTGCGTTTTTGACGCTACTTCTTTCCTGCCAAGAGATTATGTTTTGCTGCAGAAAAAAAACACCTAGTGTGAATATAGCCTAAGACTTACTCTGCCAGCATTAATAGTCAATATTCTGTATACAAATAGGACTCCAATCCATGTATTCAGTTTATCATAAACATGCCTGAGTTAATCTGCCAAATACACATAGTATGCTTTCTCATAGGTGAAATATAAATCCTGTTAAAGGTCCAAGCTGCAGCAGTTAAGTAGAACAACACAGACCTCTTCATTCTTTGTAGGTGGAAAACTTTCGAAATTGTCAGTGTATCAAGTACTTATACTCCTGACTGTATATAGTATAATTGCCGCACTGCTACATACAGGTGCTTCTCAGAAAATTAGAATATCATCAAAAAGTGAATTTATTTCAGTTCTTCAATCCAAAAAGTGAAACTCATATATTATACAGAGTCATTACAAACAGAGTGATCTGTTTTAAGTGTTTATTTCTGCTAATGTTGATGATTATGGCTTACAGCCAATGAAAACACAAAAGTCATTATCTCAGTAAATTAGAATTAACAAGAAACACCTGCAAAGGCTTCCTAAGCATTTAAAAAGGTCCCTTAGTCAGTTTCAGTAGGCTCCACAATCATGGGCAAGACTGCTGACTTGACAGATGTCCAGAAGGCAGTCATTGACACACTCCTCAAGGAGGGTAAGCCACAAACGGTCATTGCTAAAGAAGCAGCTGTTCACAGAGTGCTGTATCCGAGCATATTAATGGACGTGGAAGGAAAAAGTGTGGTAGAAAAAGGTGCACAAGCAACTGGGATAACCGCAGCCTTGAAAGGATTGCTAAGAAAAGGCCATTCAAAAATTTGGGGGAGATTCACAAGGAGTGGACTGCTGCTGGAGTCATTGCTTCAAGAGCCACCACACACAGACGTATCCAGGACATGGGCTACAAGTGTCGCATTGCTTGTGTCAAGCCCCTCATGACCAATAGACAACGCCAGAAGCGTCTTACCTGGGCCAAAGAGAAAAAGACCTGGACTGAAGCTCAGTGGCCCAAGGTGTTGTTTTCAGATGAAAAGTACATTTTGCATTTCATTTGGAAATCAAGGTCCCAGAGTCTGGAGGAAGAGTGGAGAGGCCACAATCCAAGCTGCTGGAGGTCTAGTGTGAAGTCTCCACAATCAGTGATGGTTTGGGGGGCCATGTCATCTGCTGGTGGAGGTCCACTGTGTTTTATCAAGACCAAAGTCAGCGCAGCCGTCTACCAGGACATTTTACAGCACTTCATGCTTCCCTCTGCCCACAAGCTTTATGGAGATGGAAATGTCATTCTCCAGCAGGACTTGGCACCTGTCCACACTGCCAAAAGTACCAATACCTGGTTTACACACAACAGTATCACTGTGCTTGATTGGCAGCAAACTCGCCTGACCTTAACCCCATAGAGAATCTATTATAGAGAATCTATGGGGTATTGTCAAGAGGAAGATGAGACCCCAGACCCCACAATACAGATGAGCTGAAGGCTGCTATCAAAGCCACCTGGGCTTCCATAACACCTCAGCAGTGCCACAGGCTGATCCCTCCATGCCACATTGCCGCATTGATGCAGTAATTGATGCACAAGGAGCCCGAACAAGTATTGAGGGCATTTACTAAACATACATTTCAGTAGGCCAACTTTTCGGATTTTAAAAACATTTTTCAAGCTGTTGTTATGAAGTATTCTAATTTACTGAGATAATGACGTTTGTGTTTTCATTGGCTGTAAGCCATAATCATCAACATTAACAGAAATAAACACTTAAAATAGATCCCTCTGTGTGTAATGACTCTATATAATAGATCCCTCTGTGTAATGACTCTATATAATAGATCACTCTGTGTGTAATGACTTTATATAATAGATCCCTCTGTGTGTAATGACTCTATATAATAGATCCCTCTGTGTGTAATGACTCTATATAATAGATCCCTCTGTGTGTAATGACTGTATATAATAAATCCCTCTGTGTGTAATGACTGTATATAATAGATCCCTCTGTGTGTAATGACTCTATATAATAGATCCCTCTGTGTAATGACTCTATATAATAGATCACTCTGTGTGTAATGACTCTATATAATATAGGAGTTTCACTTTTTGCATTGAAGAACTGAAATAAACTAACTTTTGATGATATTCTAATTTTGTGAGAAGCACCTGTATATAGTATAAAGCCCCACTGCCCCATATGTGTATGTATAATTTGATGCACATGACTCGCCCCCTGGGCCGTGGGGTACACGGAACCGGGCCTCCTAGTGTACGGTGCTGATGGGGGTAGTAGTGGCAACCCGATCCCGTGGCTCAGGGTGGTCAGACCAAATGGTGGCAGTCTATTTATCAGTGTTTTGAATGTCTGACTACGCCACCCGTGGATTGCGGTCAGGGATAACCGCCGCTGCGAGGCAGACTGCTGAGGCTGGTGTTGGTGTGCAGCACAGGTGTAGGATAACTCCCCACGGGAAGAGTGTAGCCTCAGGGCAGTGTAGGTGGATGTTGGGGGTGATAGTGCAGGCCGCAATAGTAAGAGTTCAGAGTCCGCTTCAAACAGTTCAGGGTCTTTATTGTAGATATTATTAATGACCCAACAGTACCGGTTAGGAATGGGCCTGGGTGTCTGAGAGCATTCGGGCGAGCCCCACTGGTCAGGGTGAGTGTGTAGGCCTACCGTTCTCTCTATGCTCTTTCTGACTATCCCCCTTTTTGTGGTGTAATAGCCCATGTCCCTGAGCTGGCCGTGTATTTCTCTCCTGTATGGCATGCGACTAGGGCCTTGGGTACCTGTTGCTTGCTCCTCGATGTACTGGTCCCTCTGTGTGGTGGAGCCTCCAGGCTTCTTAGGCCAAGGGACCTGAAATCCCTCGCAGGTTGGTTCTCTGCTGCTGGGCTTGTAACCCTGACAGCCCCGGACCCCAATGTCCGGTAGATTGGTTCTCTTCCAGGACCGGCTCTCGTCACCTCTGTCCCTGGCTTGCAGTTTCTCCTCTGCCTCACGGACTCCTCAGCTACAGCTGAACTGTCCCTCCTTCTCTGGGACTAGTCTCACTCCTGAGCTAGGTCTTCCAGTTCTCTCTAACCCTGCCCCCAGTTCCAGCTTTTATAGGGGCAGCCAGCTCCCCCTGCTGGCCTGGGACAGGAGGTGCTGTATGCTAATTGTCCCTAACCAGGGGACCTCCTTCCTGTTCTCAGACACAGATTATTGTTTGTGGCATCCAGGCCTGGGGTGACACATTCTCCCCTAGTAAAATGTATAACTCCGGACTAAATAGGAAACACAAATACAGGGTATAAATGACAACATAACATATATACAAGTATATTTTGTCCTTGAGGTCACGGCGCTTCCATGACCGGGTGTCCATGTCACCCAACAAGGTGAAGTTTTCCACGGTGTGGGGACCTGTTTCCATAAACCCCAAGTTCCTGGCCTTGGGCGTGGCGACAAGGCTGAGCTCTCTACTTTGGGCCACAAGGAGGCCACACCGGACAGATTTTTCTTCCTTGGCCATCTTCGAAAGAGGGCACCAAGTGCAACTATCTAAAAGACAGTTCCGGTTATTCAGCGTCCATAACCTGTTAGTCTATGAACTAGAAAGACTGGAAAAACATAATTAGCAACCAGGCAACAAACATAAAACATTTACAATATACAGCATTTAGATCTTCCAGCGAGCTGGTATTTGCCCCCTAGTGCTCCGGGTTGACCTGCGTAACCCACTGTCTGGTGGTGGTCTAACCTGACTTTCCCCACTAGCATTCAGGGTACAGCTACTAGCTGGGTTTACAGGCAGTGCAGGCAGCTATCTGCGGGTCCTTTGGCTTACCGCAGGTATGGCAGGCTCACTGTCAGCAGAGGGTTGACTCTCCTGGGCTGCTGGCATGGGTTCTTCTGCCTCTAGGGCTGCTTGGTCTTCTGATTCCTCCTGCTCTCCTGTAGGTTCCTGCTGGGTTGGTTGAAGGAAGTGTAGGACAGGTACCACTATTGCATCATTTATCCGAGTCCAGGACCGGGGCAACTCTCCAAGAACTGTGCTGATCATTTCTTTCTTGTCTTCTGCGGGTTCAAGGTCATCTTGATCTTCTCCTGCACTTTGTAGTTGCTCGGGGCACCTTTTTAGGTGGTGTCTGGAGACGGTGCTAGTGGTTTCTCCTCCATCCTTGGTAATTACACATACCTTCGGGTTGTTGTGGTTGGACTGCAGTACTGTGTACGGGTCGCTCTCCCACTGGTCATCTAGCTTGTGAAGCCTTCTCTTCCGCTTCAGGACCTGCTCACCAGGTTCCAGGGGACCAGCAGGGGCGTGTTGGTTGAAGAGCCTCTCTTGCTTTTCTCTCGCTTGAGCCAGACTCCTCTCCACACTCTCCTGTACCTTCTTGTACTGTAGCCGCCGTTCCGTATCCCAGTCCGCGTCTGGGGAGGTGTCCTCGGGGGTCACTACTCCCATCTCCAGGTCTATCGGCAGCTTACCTGGTCTTGCCCGCATCAGGTAAGCCGGGGTGCAATTTGTAGCATTCACCGGGATATGGTTGTATAAGTCTATCAGGTCTGGCAGCTTCTCCGGCCACAGGCTGCGTTCTTCCAGGGACAACGTTTTGAGGAGATCAATGACGATATTATTCATTTTCTCACACAGCCCGTTGGTTTGTGGGTGGTAAGACGTTGTCCGAATCTTCTTACAGCCGTAGAGGTTGCAGAACTCCTGGAAGATTTCAGCCTCAAACGCTGGACCTTGATCTGTCAAGACCTGTTCCGGATACCCGTGTGGACGGCAGAAGTGTTGTTGGAAGGCTCTGGCCGCTGTTTGGGCTGTCAAGTCTTTAACAGGAACCACCACCAGGAACCGGGAATAGTGGTCCACTATTGTCAGGGCATAGACGTAGCCCGACCGGCTTGGAGCCAGTTTCACATGGTCCAGAGCTACCAGCTCAAGAGGCTGCCTGGTGACGATGGGCATCAAGGGCGTCTTCTGGCTGGTACCGTCCTTCCTTCTGAGGTTACATGGGCCACAGTCCCTGCACCACTTCTCTATGGCCCCTCTCATTCCGACCCAGTAGAACCGCTCTCTCAGTAGGAACTCCAGTTTCTTCCACCCGAAGTGTCCCGCTCTGTCATGGTAGGCCTCCAGGACCATTGCTGCATCTCGTCTCGGGACCACTACCTGCCAGGTCAGCTCGTGCGTCCGGTGGTTGACAAGCCTTCTGCACAGCTTACCTTCGTAGAGGAATAGCCTGCTTTTCTCCTTCCATAACTGCTTGGCTTCCTCTGGAGCGTCCGAGCCAGGGCTAGCGTCTGCCTGGGTCAAGAGGTCTTTCACCAGGCGAATTGCAGGGTCACTATCTTGCGTTTCAGCCCAGCTGTGGTGAGGTAAGGGATTGAACATGACAGTGGTCAAGTCTTTGTCTCTTACACGGTGGGAGTACTGAGTGGCCCCGTACCGGTGGAATGCAGGGAGCTCTATTTCCTCCAACTCGTCTGGATCTTCTCCCTCATCGGGCAAGTGGGGCATTCTCGATAGGGCATCTGCATTGGCATTGGCTCGGCCTGCCCGGTACTTGATGGTGAAGTCATAGTTTGCTAGCCGGGCCATCCACCGCTGCTCTAGGGCACCAAGTCTCGCATTGTCCAGATGTGTCTACGGATTGTTGTCCGTGTACACAGTGAACTTCACAGAGGCCAGGTAATGCTTGAAACGTTCTGTTACGGCCCACACCACTGCCAAGGACTCCAGCTTAAAGGAGCTGTAATTCTCCGGGTTTCTCTCGGTGGGCCTCAGCTTCCGGCTGGCGTACGCGATCACCCTTTCTCTTCCCTGTTGGTTCTGTGACAGTACGGCTCCCAGCCCCACATTACTGGCGTCTGTGTGGAGGATAAAAGGCTGGCCATAATCAGGGTAGGCCAGGATCTCATCCCCCGTGAGGGCCATCTTCAGCTGGCGGAAGGACTCCTCTTCCGGCTTGTCCCACTTGAAGGGTGGCTTTTGGCTTCTGGTCTTAGATTGTCCTATAAGGAGGTCCTGCATAGGGGCTGCCATCTTGGTGAACCTGGGGATGAACCTTTGGTAGTAGCCTACCAACCCGAGGAACTGCCTCACTTCTTTTATGTTAGAGGGGCTTGGCCAGTTCTTTATTGCCGTGATTTTGTCAGGGTCGGGGGCTACTCCTTCTGCACTCACCACGTGTCCCAGGTACTGTACCTTCGGCTTTAACAGATGGCACTTGGAGGGTTTCACTTTCATGCCAAAGCCTGCCAGGGCATCGAACACCTCGGCCAGGTGCTTTAGATGGTCCTCGTAAGTCTTCGAATAGACAATCACGTTGTCCAGGTAAAGTAGGACCGTCTCAAAGTTTCGGTGCCCTAGACAGCATTCCATCAGCCTCTGGAAGGTCCCGGGTGCGTTGCAGAGCCCGAACGGCATATAGTTGAATTCACTTAATCCCATCAGGGTGGTGAAGGCGGTCTTCTCCTTATCAGCCTCTGCCACAGGAACCTGCCAGTACCCACTAGTAAGGTCCAAAGTAGAGAAGAAAATAGCTGATTTTAGTGCGGCCAAAGACTCCTCTATTCTAGGCAACGGGTATGCATCTTTATGGGTGATACGATTGACTTCTCTATAGTCCACGCACATTCTCATAGTACCGTCTTTCTTTTTTACCAGAACCAAGGGGGCTGCCCAGGGGCTACAACTGTCTCTAGTGACCCCGGCTTCCTTCATTTCTCTCAGAATGCCCTTTGCGTTCTGATAGTGTGTGGGGTGGTACAGGTCTGTATCTTTCTTTTATTGGTGGGTGGCTCCCCGTGGGGATGTGGTGTTCTACTCCTTTCACTCTGCCGAAGTCTAGCGGGTGCTTACTAAAGATTCTCTCGTACTCTTGAACCACCCGGTAGACTCCTTGTTTTTGGTGCAAGGGAGTGGAGTCAGCACCCACGTGGAGTTTCTGGCACCAGTCCTCCTTGGGTTTCTGGGAACCATTACCCTCCACCTGGGGAGATGGAGGCAAGGGTTCCACGGCCCTGACAGCATTGTGTTCAACAGTATACAATTTGGCTAGTGTAGCGTACAGGGGCAAGTGTACTTCCCTTTCCCCAATGTTTAAGATCCGGACGGGCACCCTTCCATGGCGGACATAGACCACCCCCCGGGCTGTCAAAATGGTGGGCCTGCTGTCTGAGTACACGGGTTCTACCATGGCTTGGTAGTCTCTCCCTCTTAACCCGATTGCAGTCCGACACCAGATCATTTCACTTTTGGGGGGCATAGCAATGGGGAACAGGTCGCTCATCCTCACGCTACCGATCTCACCACCAGACAGTTCTACCTGTTGCCATCTCATCAGGGCTCTTATCTCCTTCTGGAGGACCCTCTGTTGGCTGGAGCTCGCATTCATCGCCACCTGCTGCAAAATTACAATTACTTCTGAAAGACAATTTTCAATCACATTAGTACCCAAGGTTATTTTAGGGTGACTTTCTCGATGGTCAATGTCCACAATGATCACTCCCTGTGCCGGCAGTTCAACTTTACCAATCTTAATGGTCATCTCTCTGAACCCCACCTGCGGCACGGGTTGACCATTGCTGGCGATGATGCTCAAGTCATCGTCTGGATAACGAGTTATATCAGTGTCACTCCAGTACTGCTTGAAAAGTACATAGGGGATGGTAGTCACTTGGGACCCAGTGTCCAGCAGTGCACTCATGCGGATACCGTCCAGCACTACGGGTAAAACCGGGCGTCCCCCTACGTACTTATCACGCCAATTAGATGGGCCTGATGACCTTATGCCTGGGGGTTGGCCCTTTGCCCCAGGTCGGACCCATTTAAAGTACAGTACCTGGCTACGTGTCCCGGCTGGCTGCAACGGCGGCAAATCGGCTGTCCATCCTCAGTGTAATGATCGGCGGGCCTCCCTCTGAATGACGGGATCCTCCTCCGTCGACGCCACGGGACATCCTCCGGACTGGAAGCCAGCTTGATTGGTCCTGACGGGTCCATCTGTATCGACTGTACGGTCCTGGTCAATGCAGAAACACTCTTTGTTAGTTCTTGGACCTGATGGTGCAGGTTTGCAGGCGGGGATGGATTTAGGGCCTGCGCATCGGCCCCCACAAGGTCTGCGGGATAGGGCGCCGCCCCCTGGTGGTAAGGGATGGCAGGGCGCCGGGAAGCTACAGCGCCACCCGGTGCAGGTTCTCGGAGCACCCGGATGGCCCTATCTTTGAACTGTGCAAAAGTCAAATCGGGGTTCTGTAGGGCCATGAGGCGCAGCTGGGTTCTGTGGGCGCTGGACAGCAGACCTTCTATGAACTGGTCAGTCAATAGTTTATCTGTATCCTGCGCGCTGCCAGGGTCAGCTTATTTAATTGCCTCCATGGCTTCCTGTAAATTTAGGGCATAATCTCGGATGCTATCTTGAGCTCGCTGCTTACATCCATAGAACCGCATTTTGATTTCTGCTGAGGTACGGGTATCAAAGGTGTCCCGTAGACGGGTCAGAACCCCCCTTACAGTCCTTTTCTCCTCAGCTGTCCAAGACTTTACCTCCCGCTGGGCCGCACCAGTTAACTGCCCTATCAGTATGCTTACTTTCTGCTCTTCTGTCAGGGGATAAACTTTGAACAGTCTATACAGCCTTTCTTTAAAGTCGCCCAAGGTATGCGACTCGCCGGCATACTGGGGCAGCCAGGCCGCTCCGGGGATATAGGCAGGGGTGGATTAAGAGTAGCAAGGGCCCCGGGCAGTTTAGAAGGCGCGGGCCCCCTCCACACACCTGATTTATCACGTGACATGTCACATGATCCCCTGTGATAGATCATGTGATAGTTCACAGGAAATTTATTTGGCATAATATTAATTGTGCTGCCTCATCTGAGAGCAGCACAATATTGGGGCAGATACCCAGATTCCAGCGATGTGTCACTTTTTCAGCTGCTTGTTGTCATTTTGAGAAAATCACCGTTTTATCTGCTGCAGATCTAGCAGCTCTCTGAATGCTGCGCTCTGTATAGCCCCACCCACACCACTGATTGGCAGTTTTCTGCCCATGCTCAGTGTACACAGAAATCTACTGATCAGTGATGGGGGTGGGGTCCTACAGAACTTACTAGTCATCTAGTGATAATTACCTTCTGACAAATCAATGATTTTATCAAAACAACACTAAGCAGCTCAGTAAGTGACACATTACTGGAATCAGTGCCTCTAACCCTACATTATGCTGCTCTCAGATTAGGTGGCAAAAACCTGATGACAGATTCCCTTTAAAGGAGCTGTAAAGACAAAAAAGTTTGTATTAAAAAAAATACAAGCCATTTGTTAAATTAACTTTTTTTCATTGTTAATTCACATTAGACTGTATCTTCAACACTTTTGTCAGCAGGTCTTATTACAGACTCTGAATAGGGCAGCTCTCTCCCTCTCCCTCAGCAGAAAGTCACAGCATGGTTAAAAAACGGGATCTTTTATGATTTTCTCATAATAAATAAAAAAGGACATGCAAGTCCTCCAAACTATTTTCCGTTTCTCTATAGGCGAGGTCCTAAATCTTTCTTGTTCTTTAGTTGATCACATGTCAAAAATGCAAAGCATTTACTATGAACTCGCCTAAAAAAATATACACTTGGAGAGTAATATCATCATCTGCATGTAAATATTCCTTGACTCTAAGGGCTCGCTCACACTGTCATATAACACGGCCGAATGCTATGTTAGGTTTTATCGGATAGGACTCGGCCCTATGTTATACTATGGGACAGTGCGATTATTGGCATGAGAAAATAATCTCATTCGATATTCGGACCATGTGCACCCATACAAGTCTATGGGTGCACGTAAAACATTGGACTGCACTCGGATGTCATCCAAGTGCAGTCCGATGAACACTCACAGAGACTATGGAGAAGATGGAGAAATTAAGTTCTCCATCTTCTCCATATCTGTGCTGCGAGAGAATCGGATCACACTCAGTTGAAGCTCTGACAGAGTTTGAGCCCAGTGTCATTAGCATAATTGGCCCTATTCTCTTGCATGAGAGAATATATGGCTTAGTGAGTGGACCCTAAAACTGAATAGTAGTGACGGACAGGCACCTCACAAGCGGGATCCATGTAGCTCTCAGATGTCATGTAGGTAGGGCTTCATTCCATGGGGTAGGGCTTAATTTCAAGGTATATAAAAAAAATGGACTTCAAATAAAAATTAAATGAACACAAAAAGCACTAATTGTATTTTTTTTTCGTATTTATGTTTGCAGCCCCTTTAAAAACCCTTTGAGGACCAAGGCACATATATGTCCCATAGTTTTAAACTGGAAAAAAATTTGATTGAATAAAATTTAAGGTCCTCAAAGGTTTAAGTAGGTCATAAATTCATATGAATACTTGCTCATACAATTGCACATGCCAAAAGATGAAGAAGAGCAGAATCAAAAATATGACATTAAGTGGAGCACTTACAGGTATTCAAGGTGAAAGAGACCAGCAAAGGCATCGTCTCGAATGACAGTAAATGAGTTAGAATTCAGCAAGCTGAAAATGAAGACAGCAGGTTAGAAGCGAACCAGACTTTATGGTGCTCAGAATTAGTCAAGCAGAATTTATTGACTGCTCTTACAAAGCACTGAGACTCCCGCTGTGTATAGATGGCACCGTGCGGCCTCCCGCTGTGTATAGATGGCGCCGTGCGGCCTCGCGCTGTGTATAGATGGCACCGTATAGATGGCTACTTGCGGCCTCCTGCTGAGTATACGTGTATAGATGGCTACGTGCGGCCTCCTGCTGAGTATAGATGCCGCACGGCGCTCTCCCCAGACACAGCAGGAGGCCGCACAGCGCCATCTATACTCAGCGGGAGACCGCACGTAGTCATCTATGCACAGCAGGAGGCCGCACGGCGACATCTATACTCAGCGGGGGGCCGCACGTAGCCATCTATACACAGCGGGGGGCGCACATAGCCATCTATACACAGCGGGGGGCCGCACGGCGCCATCTATAATGCACGGAGCCCCCCCAGAGACATCAGGAGGCCGCACGGCGCCAACTATACTCAGCAGTAGGCCGCATGCAGTCATACACACACACAAACATATACAGACACGCATAAACACATTTGAAACACAAAAATACATACAAACAGACATCACACAATGACATCTGCCCACACACACACACACAAACAGACAGTCATCACACACACACACACCTGCCCACACACACACACACCTGCCCACACACACACACCTGCCCACATACACATCTGTGTGTGTGTATGTATAGTGTGTGTGTGTATAATGTGTGTGTATGTATACTGTGTGTGTATGTATAGTGTGTGTGTGTGTATAATTTGTGTGTGTGTATTTTTTTTTTAGTTAAAAACAAGTAAAATGCTTGTGGCATCAATATCAAGACTCCAGATATAAGGGCCTATTCACACTGAATTTTGCAATGCATTCATCTCCTCTTTCCAGGCTTCTATCTAAATCCCTGAAAAATGGCATTCAGATGTGCCTTGACATAGCCATTGATTTGAACAAAGGCAAACCGAGGCTAAAGTCTGAATCTTTAGGCTCCATTTTCTCTGCTTTCAGATGTCTCATTTCAGACAGCACAATCCTGAATTTCAGGGATTCAGTTGTAAGCCTTGTGTAAAGACCTGAATGCAGCGCTGAATGTAGTGTGAATAGGTCCTTACATCCTACACCACCTCAGGGGATTGTTGTTATGGAGTATTGCCCCTGGGTGGCCGCAGTTATGACCACCACCAGGGCTCGCGGTCACCCACCCTAACTTTGGTATTCTGGGGAGCTGGTATAATGAATATCTGAGAAGAGCCCTAGAGAAGCAAGAACATTGGACAACCAAGAGGTGGTGGCCTCAAGTCAGGTGTAGTGTTCAACAGGGCAAGACTTTCTAACCTGCCCACACACACACACACACACATATACACACACACACACCTGCCCACACAGACACACACACAAACCTGCCCACACAGACACACACACACCTGCCCCCCCCCCCCCACACACACACACACCTGCCCACACACATACACACCTGCCCACACACACACACACACACCTGCCCACACACACACACACCTGCCCACACACAAACACACCTGCCCACACACAAACACACCTGCCCACACACACACACCTGCCCACACACACACACACACCTGCCCACACACATACACACCTGCCCACACACACACACAAACACCTGCCCACACACACACACCTGCCCACACACACACACACCTGCCCACACACACACACACCTGCCCACACACACATCTGCCCACACAGACACCTGCCCGCAAACACACACACACACCCATATACACACCTGCCCACACACACACATCTGCCCACACACACCCACACCTGCCCACACAGACACCTGCCCACACAGACACCTGCCCACACACATACACACACACACACATATACACACTCACATATACACACACACACACACACCTGCCCACACAGACACACACACATATACACACACACACATATACACACACAGACACACACCTGCCCACACAGACACCTGCCCCCACAGACACCTGCCCACAAACACACACACACCTGCCCACACACACATCTGCCCACACACACACACACTCACCATCCCCCGGCTCAATTCCTCCTGCCTGCTCTCTCTCTTTTCCGGTGCAGCACTGCAGGCCGGGGCGCACTGTGTGATGTCACAGCTAGGAGACACAGCCGCGCACAGGGCCATGTCTCCTAGCAGTGACGCGGCCGGGCCAGCACAGGGAAGTTAACTGCTGCAGTGCTGGCCCGGCCGATGAAGAAGTAGCGTCGCCCCCTGCTGGGGGAGCGGTCCGGGCCCCCCCCTCCCGCCACTGCTACCGCTATGTGCCGCGGCGGGCCGCACATATAATGAGGGCATTCCGGCATTAGACACCCCGCCTGGAGCCGCGGGCCCCCTGCAGGCTCGGGGCCCTGGGCGGTCGCCCGGATTGCCCTCATTATAATCCGCCTATGGATATAGGGCATGGAAAACGGCATCACAGCTGCAGCGGCTACGCTGGTGGTAGAGGGTCCCTCCGCGTCCGACATCTTCCTCCCCCCTAGTTAACCGTGGCCTACCTTCTGGCGATCCTCTTCTGTAGGCCGCGGCTCCGCTCGCGATGCTCTGGGCGAGGACCTTGCGTTGCTCGGTGATGACGTCGGCATCCGCTGGATCTCCTTCCAGGACCTTGAGCAGCGTCTCAGCGTAGGGTGGGGCTTCAGGTCTCACGCGTTTTTGGACGTCCACGCCCCTCTTCTTCTCGCGCGGCGTCCCGAAGATGGCGCCCGATGGCGGGAAACGGCTCCGATTGGCGGGAAATGGCCCCGAATGGCGGGAAACTTCACTCAGATATGTATAGAGTCTTTTGTAGGCACGCAATACCCGTTTGTGGCGGGTTGGTCACAATTCTGCCGACTGCGCCAAAGCTGACTCGCCCCCTGGGCCGTGGGGTACCCGGAACCGGGCCTTCTAGTGTACGGTGCTGATGGGGGTAGTAGTGGCAACCCGATCCCGTGGCTCAGGGTGGTCAGACCAAATGGTGGCAGTCTATTTATCAGTGTTTTGAATGTCCGACTACGCCACCCGTGGATTGCGGTTGGAGATAACCGCCGCTGCAAGGCAGACCGCTGAGGCTGGTGTTGGTGTGCAGCACAGGGGTAGGATAACTCCCCACGGGAAGAGTGTAGCCTCAGGGCAGTGTAGGTGGATGTTGGGGGTGAAAGTGCAGGCCGCAATAGTAACAGTTCAGAGTCCGCTTCAAACAGTTCAGGGTCTTTATTGTAGATATTATTAATGACCCAACAGTACCGGTTAGGAATGGGCCTGGGTGTCTGAGAGCATTCGGGCGAGCCCCACTGGTCAGGGTGAGTGTGTAGGCCTACCGTTCTCTCTATGCTCTTTCTGACTATCCCCCTTTTCATGGTGTAATAGCCCACGTCCCTGAGCTGGCCGTGTACTTCTCTCCTGTATGGCTTGCGACTCAGGCCTTGGGTACCTGTTGCTTGGTCCTCAATGTACAGGTCCCTCTGTGTGGCGGAGCCTCCAGGCTTCTTAGGCCAAGGGACCTGAAATCCCTCGCAGGTTGGTTCTCTGCTGCTGGGCTTGTAACCCTGACAGCCTCGGACCCCAATGTCCGGTAGATTGGTTCTCTGCCAGGACCGGCTCTCGTCGCCTCTGTCCCTGGCTTGCAGTTTCTCCTCTGCCTCACGGACTACTCAGCTACAGCTGAACTGTCCCTCCTTCTCTGGGACTAGTCTCACTCCTGAGCTAGGTCTTCCAGTTCTCTCTAACCCTGCCCCCAGTTCCAGCTTTTATAGGGGCAGCCAGCTCCCCCTGCTGGCCTGGGACAGGAGGTGCTGTATGCTAATTGTCCCTAACCAGGGGACCTCCCTCCTGCTTTCAGAAACAGATTATTGTTTGTGGCATCCAGGCCTGGGGTGACACACACACACTGCTCTATATTTAGTATGATGCCCCCACTCCTCCATATATATAGCATGATGGTTCCACTGCTCCATATACAGGTGCATCTCACTAAATTAGAATAGCATCAAAAAGTTAATTTATTTCAGTTCTTCAATACAAAAAGCTGTCTTTCAGCTCATCTGCATTGTTGGGTCTGGTGTCTCTCATCTTTCTCTTGACAATACCCCATAGATTCTCTATAATACATTCTCTATGGGGTTAAGGTCAGGCGAGTTTGCTGCCAATCAAGCACAGTGATACTGTTGTGTGTAAACCAGGTATTGGTACTTTTGGCCGTGTGGACAGGGGCCAAGTCCTGCTGGAGAATGACATTTCCATCTCCAAAAAGCTTGTCGGCAGAGGGAAGCATGAAGTGCTGTAAAATGTCCTGGTAGACGGCTGTGCTGATTTTGGTCTTGATAAAACACAGTGGACCTACACCAGCAGATGACATGGTCCCCCAAACCATCACTGATTGTGGAGCCTTCACACTAGACCTCAAGCAGCTTGGATTGTGGACTCTCCACTCTTCCTCCAGACTCTGGGACCTTGATTTCCAAATGAAAATTGGAACTCTAGGACCTTGTGGAGTGTGTCAATGACTGCCTTCTGGACATCTGTCAAGTCAGCAGTCTTCCTCATGATTGTGGAGCATACTGAAACAGTATTGAAGAACTGGAATAAATTAACTTTTTGAAGATATTCTAATTTAGTGAGATGCACCTGTGTATACTATGATGGTCCCACTGCCCCACATACATATAGTATAATGGCCCCACTACTCCATATGTAGTATGATGGACCCACTACTCCAGATATATAGTAGGATGGCTCCACTGCCCGATCATTTAAGAAAATAAAGTTTATTCTCACTTAATCCTGATTCCCTACATCACGGCCTCAGTCTCCTCTTCCATGGCGGGACTGCAGAGCAGAGCGATGCAATGATGTCACCGAGCCACCTGCGTGAGTATGCTGATGACGCGCCCCTGGGCCTGTGTCGCGCTGCGTTGCGCATGCGGGAGCTTACCCGGAGCCGGATCTGTTGAGGGTTGTAGTCTCGTGGCGGTGACCCGGTCCGTGCCCAGGGAGTCAGACTAAGTGGCGCTGTATCAGCGGTAGATGTAGGACGACTACGCCACCCGTTGAATGCAGCTATGGAGCTGCCGCTGCAGGGCAGACCGCTGAGGCCGGTGGTAGGATAGTGCAGCGTAGATGGTATAACCCCCAACGGGAGGGGTATGGCCTCAGGGCAGCCAACGTGGATGATGGGGGTAGCAGGAACCACTCAGAGACGATGCGGTGTAGTTCAGGGTCTTTACTGGTGACAAAGATAGACCCTCCCGGAGTACTGGCTAGCGATTGGGGCCTGGTCAGTCCTTGAGCAGATGGGATCTCCCCTGGCCAGGCGGAGTTGTAGGCCTCCCAAACTGACTGTACTCTTCTGGCTACCTTACTAGAAGCGAGTATAAGTAGCCCACGTCCCTGAGTGTACCGTGTGGTGCTCACCCGTATGGCCGGTGACTCGGGGCCTTCTAGTAGCTTCCGCTCCACGACGGCGGTGCTGGTCCCATGCGTGTGACCGTGCCTTCGGGTTTCTTGGCCAGAGGACCTGAAATCCCCTGCCTGACGGATTCTGCTGCTGGGTAGGAGTTAGTCCCCACAGCCTCGGACTCCGGGTCCGGTAAGAAATCTTCTCAGTCAGGGCGAGCTCTGCAGCTGCCAGCCCCTGACTCTTTGTAACACTGCTCCAACAGAGCTCCTGTTGTTTCTTTCTATATTTGCTTCTTTTCTCTGTCTCTACTTCTTCTCTACTCACTAACCCTGCCTCAGCCCTAGGTTTATATAGGGGAAGTTCTTCCCCTCCCAGGACTGGGCAGGAGGTGTGGCATGCATAGGATCCCTGACCAAGAGACCTCCCACCTGCTCTCAGACGTAATATCTCTATCACTGTGGCAACCAGACCCCTGGGGTGTCACATTCCCCCCTAGTGAAATTTAGTACTCCGGGACTAAACATATTTTTGGAAAAACATAACAAGGTATAACAATAACAATACAATAAAGAAACACATAAAGGTGGTCACGGCATGTCCGTAACCGGGTGCAGTCTTTGAAGAAAGCAAGGTGTCCATTTCACCAAAACAGGGAGACGTAACCAGGTAGGGGTCTGTTCTGCCCCGAGTCCTTAACAGTCTTTAGTCCGTCCTGGGTTACGCTCCAACTATGTACACAGGATTCCCGGTAAATCCACCAAAGACTCCTATAAACAACTAGAAACACATAATTATACACAAGCAACAAGAAAAACAGGTAACCACAAATAAAACAACTTATACATTTCAAATCCTCCAACGTGCGGGTAACTGGCCTCTAGTGGCCCTAGTGGACCTACGGAGCTGACTGTCTAGCCCTGAACTACAGGGTGTAGGAGCTGTCAAGGGTAAACTGGGCAGCTGTCTACCGGCTCTTTGGCTCACTAGGGGTACGGCAGGCTCACTATAAGCAGAGGGTTGATCCTCCTGTTCTGCTTGTGTGGAGTCTTCTGCCTCCTGGACCGGCTGCTCTTCCAGCTCTACCTGTCGCTCCGTATGTGCTTGGGATGCTGGTTGGAGGAAGGTGAGTACGGGTACCACAACTGCGCCATTGACTTGAGTCCAAGACCGAGGGAAGTCTCCGAGCACAGTACTAACCATGTCTTCCCTTTCCTCTACGGGTCGAGGGTCTTCTTGTTCCTCTTCAGGGTTCCGTAGCTGTTCGGGACACTTCTTCAGGTGATCCCGGGATACAATGGTTGTGGTTTCACCTCCGTCTTTACTGATGGTACAGACCTTTGGGTTGTCGTGGCTTGAGGGCAGTACGGTGTACGGGTCCTTCTCCCACTGGTCGTCCAACTTGTGGAGCCGTCTTTTTCTCTTCAAGACCTGCTCTCCGGGTACCAGGGGAACAGCGGGAGCATACTGGTTGTAAGTTTTCTCTTGTCTTTCCCTAGCCTGACAGAGACTTCGCTCCACGCTCTCCTGTACTCTCCGGTACTGCTGCTGCCTCTCTGTGTCCCAGTCTGCTTCTGGTGAAGTGTCCTCGGGTGTCAGGACTCCCATTTCCAGGTCAACAGGTAACTTACCAGGTCTCGCCCTCATTAGGTAAGCCGGGGTACAGTTGGTGGAACCTACCGGGATGTGGTTGTATAGGTCCACCAGATCGGGCAGCTTCTCAGGCCACAGACCGCGTTCTTCCAGGGGCAACGTTTTCAGAAGATCCATTACCACCTGGTTCATTTTCTCACAAAGTCCATTAGTTTGCGGATGATAGGGTGTCGTCCTTATCTTCCGGCAGCCATACAGAGTGCAGAATTCTTGGAAGACCTCCGCTTCAAAGGCAGGTCCCTGGTCTGTCAACACTTGGTCCGGGTACCCGTGTGGACGGCAGAAATGCTGCTGGAAGGCTCTAGCTGCTGTTCGAGCTGTTAAGTCCTTGATGGGGACGACAACCAAGAACCGGGAGTAGTGATCCACGATGGTTAGTGCGTAGACGTAGCCACTTCTGCTTGGGGTCAGTTTTACATGATCCAAGGCTACCAGTTCCAACGGCTGCCGGGTGACGATGGACTGCAGGGGAGTCTTCTGGCTGGCACGGTCCTTCCTTCTTAGGTTGCACGGGCCACAGTCTCTGCACCACCTCTCGATGGTTCCCCTCATGCCTACCCAGTGGAACCGCTCGCGCAGCAGGAACTCCAGCTTCTTCCATCCGAAGTGTCCAGCCCCGTCGTGGTATGCCTCCATCACCATGGCTGCGTCTCTTCGTGGCACCACTACTTGCCAGATTAGTTCATGCGTCCGGGAGTTAACCATTCCGCGGCACAACTTCCCCTTGTAAAGGAACAGTCTACTCTTTTCTGCCCACAGTTGCTTGGCTTCCTCCGGAGCGTCTGGGTCAAGGCGAGCCTCTGACCGAGTCAGCATCTCCTTCACCAGCCGGACGGCAGGGTCACTGTCCTGCGTTTCCGCCCAGTTGTAGTGAGGTAAGGGGTTAAGCGTAGCGCCTTGCTTGCTCCTTACCCGATGGGAATACTGGATAGTCCCATGACGGTGAAACGCGGGGAGTTCGACTTCTTCCAGTGCCTCTGGATCTTCTCCTATGTCCGGTAGGTTTGGCATCCTGGACAGGGCGTCCGCGTTGGTATTGGAGCGTCCTGCCCGGTATTTGATGGTGAACTCGTAGTTGGACAGGCGGGCCATCCATCTCTGCTCTAGGGCACCGAGTCTTGCCGTGTCCAGGTGTGTCAACGGGTTGTTATCCGTGTACACGACGAACCGGGAAGAAGCGAGGTAGTGCTTAAAGCGTTCGGTGACTGCCCACACCACTGCCAGGAACTCTAGCTTAAATGAGCTGTAATTCTCAGGGTTTCTTTCGGTGGGTCGCAGTTTTCGGCTGGCGTAAGCGATTACTCGCTCTTTCCCCTGCTGGATCTGGGACAGCACGGCTCCTAGCCCGATGTTACTTGCGTCGGTGTAGAGGATAAAGGGCTGGCTGTAATCCGGGTACGCCAGGATTTCATCCCCCGTGAGGGCCATCTTCAGCTGGCGGAAGGACTCTTCTTCCAGCTTCTCCCATCTGAAGGGTGGCTTCTGGTTCTTGGCCTTCCTGGACTGGCCTATCAGGAGGTCCTGCATAGGAGCTGCCTTTTTGGTGAAACCGGGTATGAACCTTCGGTAGTAGCCTACCAACCCGAGGAACTGCCTCACTTCCTTTACGCTGGAGGGGCTTGGCCATTCCTTAATTGCGGTGATCTTATCAGGGTCGGGAGCCACTCCGTCAGCACTCACCACGTGTCCCAGGTACTGCACCTTTGGCTTCAGGAGGTGACACTTGGAGGGTTTCACCTTTAGGCCGTAACTTGCCAGAGCTTCGAACACTTCCGCCAGGTGTTTCAGGTGGTCCTCGTAGGTCTTGGAATAGACGATGACATCGTCCAGGTATAACAGGACCGTCTCAAAGTTTCGGTGTCCCAGACAGCATTCCATCAATCGCTGGAAGGTTCCTGGTGCGTTGCAGAGTCCGAACGGCATGCAGGTAAACTCGCTAAGTCCCATCGGGGTGGTGAATGCGGTCTTCTCCCGGTCCGCCTCTGCTACAGGAACCTGCCAGTACCCGCTAGTGAGATCCAAGGTGGAGAAGAAGTTAGCAGATTTTAAAGCAGCCAAAGACTCCTCTATTCTTGGTAAGGGGTACGCATCTTTGTGTGTGATACGGTTAATTTTCCGGTAATCTACACACATTCTCATGGTGTTATCTTTCTTTTTGACCAAGACTAGTGGAGCTGCCCAGGGGCTACAGCTATCCCTGATTACCCCAGCCTCCTTCATGTCTCTAAGCATCCCCTTGGCGTGTTGGTAGTGTGCAGGGGGTACGGGTCGATACCTCTCTTTTATGGGAGGATGGTCTCCCGTGGGGATGTGGTGTTCTACCCCCTTGACTCGCCCGAAGTCTAACGGGTGTTTACTAAACACTCTCTCGTACTCTCGAACCACCCGGTAGACTCCCTGTTTCTGGTGGGAGGGAGTGGAGTCAGTACCCAAATGTAGTTGCTGACACCAATCCACCATTATTTTCGTAGAGCCGTTACCTTCCTCCGGGTGAGATGGAGGCAAGGGTTCCACAGACTGTATAGAATTTTGGTTGATAGTATATAATTTGGCTAGCGTAGCATACCGGGGCAGGTATACTTCCCTTTTCCCGATATTTATTATACGAACGGGCACCCTCCCATGGCGTACATCAACTACCCCCCGTGCTGTCAAAATGGTGGGCCTACTGTCTGAGTAGACTGGTTCTACCATGGCCTGGTAATCTCTACCTCTCAGACCAATAGCTGCCCGGCACCAAATCATCATTTCACTTTTCGGGGGCATGGCAATAGGGAAAGGGTCACACATTCTTACGCTACCAATCTCACCACCGGAGAGTTCCACCTGTTGCCGTCGCATCAGCGCCCGGATCTCTTTCTGGAGCACTCGCTGCTGGCCGGCGCTGGCGTTCTTGGCAACCTGCTGTAAAATGAAAATCACCTCTGCAAGACAATTTTCAATCACATTAGTTCCTAGAGTTATCTTTGGGCGACTCTCGCGCTTGTCAATGTCTACAATGATCAGTCCCTGTGCTGCCAGTTCGACTCTACAGATTTTAATGGTCATTTCTTTAAATCCGATCTGTGGCACGGGCTGACCATTACTGGCGATGATACTCAAGTCGTCGTCTGGATAGCGGGTGATATCCGAGTCATTCCAGTACTGCTTGAAGAGCACGTACGGGATGGTGGTGACCTGTGACCCGGTGTCCAGTAGGGCACTCATAGGGATGCCATCCAGTACCACAGGCAAGACTGGACGTCCTCCCACATATTTGTCGCGCCAGTTCGATGGGCCTGGTGATCTTTTTCCTGGGGGTTGGCCCTCTACCCCAGGTTGTGCCAGTTTAAAGGACAGTACCTTGCCATATGTCCGAGTTGATTGCAGCGGCGGCAGATGGGTTGTCCGTCCTCGTTGTATCGGTCGCTGGGTCTTCCTCTGGCCGGTGGGGTCCTCCTTGGTCGACGCCACGGGATGTCCTCCGGTCCGGATGCCAGCTGGATCTTCCCTGGAGTGGAAACCTGTAAAGACTGCACAGTTCGGGTTAGCGCAGCAACGCTTTTAGCTAGCTCTTGGACCTGATGGTGCAGGTCCGGAGCCGGGTCATTGTTCAAAGCCTGCGCATCAGCCCCCACAGGCCCTGCCGACAAGGGCGCCGTCTCCTGGTGGTAAGCGGTAGTAGGGCGCCTGTGGGTCACAACGCCACCCGGTGCCGGTTCTCGGAGCACCCGGATGGCTCTGTCCTTGAACTGTGCAAATCCCAGATGAGGGTCCTGTAAGGCCATTGCCCGCAACTGGGTTCGGTGGGCATTGCAATATAAACCCTCTATAAATTGTTCAGTTAACAGCCTGTCCTCGTCTCCCACGCCGTCAGGGTCGGTCTGCTTAATGGCTCTCAGGGCTTCTTGTAGGTTTAATGCATAGTCCCTTATACTCTCATGTGCCCGCTGTTTGCACCCGTAGAATCTGAGCTTGATCTCGGCTGAGGTGCGGGTATCAAAGGTGTCCCTCAGCCGGGTTAGTATCCCTGCGACATTCCTCCCCCCAGGTGGCCAGGACTTTACCTCCCTTTGGGCTGCCCCGGTTAATTGGGCCACCAGGATGCTCACTTTTTGCTCTTCTGTGAGGGGGTACACCTGGAAGAGGCTATCCAGTTTTTCTCTAAAGTCCTGCAGGGTATGTGACTCCCCTGAGTACTGGGGTAGCCAGGCTGCCCCCGGGATATAGGGCATGGTGAAAGGCATGACCGCAACAGCGGTGGCGCTGGCGGGGGTTGGAGCGGTGAAGCTCTCCTCCGTATCCGACATCCTTCTCCCCCCTAGTGGACCGTGGTCTACCTTGCGATGATCCTCTTCCGTAGGCCGCGGCTCCGCAGTGGATCGTCAGGGTTGAGGACCTTCCGTCGCGCTCCTGTGACGTCGGCGTCTGCTGGGCTCCTTCCAGGACCTTACGCAGCATCCGGACGTGAGGCGGGGCTTCAGTTCTCGCGCGCTTTCGGAGTCCACGCCCCTCTTCTTCCCGCGCGGCGTCTTCAAGATGGCGGCCAACGGCGGGAAAACTCCACGGATGGCGGGAAGAAGGCTGAAGATGGCGCCGGATGGCGGGAAAACCTCACGGATGGCGGGAAGAAGGCTGAAGATGGCGCCGGACGGCGGGAATCTTCACGGATGGCGGGAAGAAGGCTGAAGATGGCGCCGGATGGCGGGAAAACTTCACGGATGGTAAGTTTTTAAAAGTCTCTTTTTCAGGCACGCAGTACCCGGTGGTTGCGGGCACGAAATCCTGCCGACTACGCCAAAAGTTGACGCGCCCTGGGCCTGTGTCGCGCTGCGTTGCGCATGCGGGAGCTTACCCGGAGCCGGATCTGTTGAGGGTTGTAGTCTCGTGGCGGTGACCTGGTCCGTGCCCAGGGAGTCAGACTAAGTGGCGCTGTATCAGCGGTAGATGTAGGACGACTACGCCACCCGTTGAATGCAGCTATGGAGCTGCCGCTGCAGGGCAGACCGCTGAGGCCGGTGGTAGGATAGTGCAGCGTAGATGGTATAACCCCCAACGGGAGGGGTATGGCCTCAGGGCAGCCGACGTGGATGATGGGGGTAGCAGGAACCACTCAGAGACGATGCGGTGTAGTTCAGGGTCTTTACTGGTGACAAAGATAGACCCTCCCGGAGTACTGGCTAGCGATTGGGGCCTGGTCAGTCCTTGAGCAGATGGGATCTCCCCTGGCCAGGCGGAGTTGTAGGCCTCCCAAACTGACTGTACTCTTCTGGCTACCTTGCTAGAAGCGAGTATAAGTAGCCCACGTCCCTGAGTGTACCGTGTGGTGCTCACCCGTATGGCCGGTGACTCGGGGCCTTCTAGTAGCTTCCGCTCCATGACGGCGGTGCTGGTCCCATGCGTGTGACCGTGCCTTCGGGTTTCTTGGCCAGAGGACCTGAAATCCCCTGCCTGACGAATTCTGCTGCTGGGTAGGAGTTAGTCCCCACAGCCTCGGACTCCGGGTCCGGTAAGAAATCTTCTCAGTCAGGGCGAGCTCTGCAGCTGCCAGCCCCTGACTCTTTGTAACACTGCTCCCACAGAGCTCCTGTTGTTTCTTCCTATATTTGCTTCTTTTCTCTGTCTCTACTTCTTCTCTACTCACTAACCCTGCCTCAGCCCTAGGTTTATATAGGGGAAGTTCTTCCCCTCCCAGGACTGGGCAGGAGGTGTGGCATGCATAGGATCCCTGACCAAGAGACCTCCCACCTGCTCTCAGATGTAATATCTCTATCACTGTGGCAACCAGACCCCTGGGGTGTCACACTGACATCTCCTAAACCGCAGGCCTATGGCGATCTGTGGCATATGAAAGAGATAGTGATAGGGCAGGGAGCTTGTGTCCCACTGCTTTATCATGCGACGCCTCTGCATAAGAGACATTAGGGCTACATTAGCTACGTCACAGAAGACACTGGAGCTGGAGTATATAGAATAGGAGACACTGGAGCTGGAGTATATAGAATAGGAGACACTGGGGCTGGCGTATATTCATCACGGGATACATTGGGGCTAGAGCATATACATCACAGAAGAAGCTGGAGTATATAGAATAGGAGACACTGGGGCTGGAGTATATAGAATAGGAGACACTGGGGCTGGCGCATATACAGTTCTGCTCAAAAGTTTACATACCCCGGCAGAATTTTTCCTTTCTTGGCCTTGTTTCAGAGAAAATGAATGATAACAAAAACACTTTTTCTCCACTCATGGTTATTGGTTGTGGGAAGCCATTTACTGTCACATTTCTGTGTTTTCTCTTTTTAAATCTTAATGACAACTAGTGATGAGCGAGCATGCTCGCTACTGCTCGGTGCTCGCCCGAGTATCTCACTGCTCGAGATGCTCTGCGCTCACCGAGTATTTCCGGGTTGGTCGGGCGGGAAGTCGGGTCCACTCCCTGCATGTTTGGCGCTCTTTACAGAGCCAATGAACATGCAGGGATTGCCTGCCATGCACTGTAATGCCATAGCCATGTTGGTTGTGGGCATTACAGTGGTTGGCTGGCCGCACAGCGTCATCAGGTGTATATCTGACCTGGCGCCGCCATGCTCATCACAATCACTCCGGATCAGACAGTGTAGGGAGAGCTGCTGCTGCGTTAGGGAGAGATTTGATCGTGCATTAGGTAGTGTAGTGAGAAAAACCGCACATTACACATATCCATCTCAACAAACAGTCCTTCTGAGGACTAATCCATCTGCAGAGATATCAGGCAGGCAATGTATATAGGCAGGCAGGCAGTGTATATAGCAGACTGCAGTGCATATAGCACAAGAGGCTCCATTCCAATTCTGCCTTCTGCTGCTGTTAGATATTTCTATACAAAGGCCCAGGTCTCAGGGGCGAGGAATACTTTTCTTTGGATCTTAATCCTCATTATTTGCTTATAAAGCAATCCAGAGAACACAGTTTTTCTGCGCCATTTGCTTGTTGGCACTGCAGAATACAGCCAGGTCCTTTCCATATTAGAGCGCTAGAAATCCAGCTATTTAAAACTGTGTTTTCTCTGTCACACGGATCACATATACGTTGTCAGAAAATACTGCCATTTCTGGCCTCCATTTTTTCAGTGTGTCAGTGAAGCAATTCACAGCAGTTTGCTGTTCACACTACTTACCTACAGGCCAGGTATTTAAAACTCTGTTTTCTCCATCACACCGATCACATATAACTTCGCTTCAAACTCAGTCATTTGTAGTGAGCGTGGAAGATACTATCCTCCATTTAAAATGGGCAAGGCACATGGCAAGGGACGTGGAACTGGACGTGATGGTAATGGTGCAGGCAGAGGCCGAGGACAAGACCGTGGGCAAGCCGAAATTGTGCCACAACAAACACCCACATCTTCTCGCCTGACCTTCCTGTCCCAATTTCTAGGGGACCACAGCACACCACTATTGAACCCAGATCAGTGTCAAAAGGTTGTTGGTTGGATAGCGGATAATGATTCCAGTCACTTAGCCACCACCACCACCACCCTGTCTTCCACACGGTCAAGTCTCAGTAGCCATGAGTCTGGACCTCATATTCCTCACCCTGATCCTCCTTCCTCCCACCATGCCGAGTACCCAGAGACAACTGATCCCACACTTGGACAATCTGAAGAGCTGTTCACTTTTCCATTTATAGATTCGGGCCTTTCGCCCGGTCCACTTGAAGCGGGGCAAGAGGAGATCACGTGTAGCGATGCCCAAATATTTGAGCAGCCACGGTCACACGAAGGCGACGGTAGGAAACTGTCACAAGAGGTGGACGATGATGAGACACAATTGGCAGAAAGTCAGGAATAGTACCAGGGTGCAGAAGTGGGAGACGAGGTGGTGGATGATATAGTAACTGACCCAACCTGGCAGGAGGACATGCAGAGCAAGGACAGCAGCACACAGGGGGAGGGAGGCAGAGCACCCCAACAGGCAGGAAGAAGCAGTGTGGTGGCCACAGACAGAAGGCAGGCTACCGTTTCCCGTAACACCAACACGAAGGAAGTTGCCACTACAACTGTTAGGTCTTCCCGAGTCTAGTTGTTTTTTAAAGACTCTGCCGATAACTCCAAAAAGGCCATTTGCATCACGAGCCAGACCAGCATCAGCAGGGGTGGCAAAACGACCAGCCTGACCACCACCAGCATGATCAGGCACATGGCAGCAAAGCACTCGACTTTGTGGGCCGAACACCAGGGTCCAGGAACAGTGTCTACAGGTGGCACCATTGCTTCTTCTGCTGTTGTGCATGCAAGTCAATCCCCTGTCCATAGTGCATGCAAAGATGCCTCCAGCCCTGCACCTGTCATTGCACACTCTCAAGTAACAGCATCAGGAAGCACGTCCATGTCCTTGTCTCAGCGCAGCGTTCAGTTATTCATACTCCAGTCCTTGGAATGCAAGCGCAAATATGCAGCCAACGTCCCATAGGCCACACTACTAAATTCTCACAATTCACGACTGCTTGGCTCGAAATGTTGCCTTTTAGGCTTGTGGAGACAGAAGCATTCCGCAACCTGATGGCGGCGGCCGTCCCTCGGTACTCTGTCCCCAGCCGCCACTATTTCTCCCAGTGTGCCGTCCCCACATTACACAAGCACGTGTCCCAAAACATTAGCCGTGCCCTCAACAACGCAGTTACCGGTAAAGTCCACCTAACCACGGACACGTGGACAAGTGCTTGTGGGCAGGGACGGTACATCTCGCTAATGGCACTCTGGGTTAACAAAGTGGAAGCCGGGACCCAGTCGGACCTTGGGACGGAACACGTCCTCCCGACGCCAAGGATTGCAGGCCCTAGGTCAATCAGGGTTGCCCCCACGATCTACAGCTCCTGAACCTCATGCTCCTCAGCCTCCTCCTCCTCAGCCTCCATCTCCGAAATGACCACATCAGTCACAAGCTGAAAGCACTGCAGCACTGCCTCGGCCAAGCGGCAACAGGCTGTGCTGAAGCTAATATGCTTAGGTGAAAAAACACACAATGCTGAAGAGTTATGGACAGCTCTGAAAGAGCAGGCAGATCTGTGGCTCAAACCGCTGAACCTACAGCCAGGCATGGTCGTGTGTGACAATGGCCGGAACCTGGTGGTGGCTCTGAGGCGAGGCGAGCTCAGACACGTACCATGCCTGGCCCATGTGCTTAACCTCGTTGTTCAGCGGTTACTCAAATCCTACCCGGAGCTGCCGGATCTGCTTGTTAAAGTATGCCTCCTGTGTGCCCATTTTAGAAAGTCAGCTACAGCTTCCGCCGCCCTTTCAGTATTTCAGCAGCGTTTGCAGCTTCTGGCTCACAGACTGGTGTGTGATGTCCCCACACGTTGGAACTCTACATTGCTGATGTTGGGAAGGATTTGTGAGCAGAAGAGGGCAGTTGTTGAGTACCAACATCAAAAAGGCTATCGGTATTCAGTTCAGACTCCACACATAAGACCTCAGTAGTGGACGTGGATGTCAGACATATGTACCATCCTCCAAAACTTTGAGGACTCCACCAAGATGGTGAGCGGCGATGATGCCATAATTAGCCTCACCATCCCGCTTCTCTGTCTTCTGAAACACTCTCTGCTCACAATCAAAGATGATGCATTGCAGGCGGAGCACGATAAGATGGAGCAATTAACCATACAGGGTGATTACACACAGCCAAGCCTCATCTCATCCCAACGTGGATTGGGTGACAATGAGGAAGAAGAGGAGGAGGAAGGACAGGAACTAGCTTCATGCACTATAGATGGTGCTATCTGCACAGCTGTCATACCGTCTGTTCAGCGTGGATGGCCAGAGGACAGAGAGGAGGAGGAGGAGAGCATGGTCAGTCATCCTCTTGGTGAGGACACGGAAGTCTTGCCTGTTAGTATTCTGGCACGCATGGCTGAGTTTATGTTATGCTGCCTTTCCCATGACCCTCGCATTCTCAAAATTTTAGGTCATTACTGGTTGGTGACACTTCTAGACCCACTCTACAAGGAGAACTTTATATCTCTTATTCCTGAGGCGGACAGGTGTACAAAAATGAGGCAGTACCAGAAGGCCCTTGTTGCGGAACTATTAAAAAAATTCCCATCTGAAAACGCTGGAGGCAGAGGGCACACTTCGTTCAACAACCAAGGAGTACAGGCTAGAGAGACACAACTTCAATCCAGCAGAGGCAGGGGAACACTGTCAAAGTTCTGGGAGAGTTTTCTCAGACCCTCCCATCGCACAGGCCCTGAGGCGCAGGGTACTCTCACAAGGAGTGCAAAGTTTGGGAAGATGCTGAGGGAGTACCTTGCCGTACCGTACCAATGTCCTCCGTGATTCCTCTGTGCCTTATAAATATTGGGTATCCAAGCTAGATATGTGGAATGAACTGGCTCTCTATGCCTTGGAGGTCCTGGCCTGCCCTGCCGCCAGCGTTTTATCAGATCGGGTTTTTAGTGCCGGTGGTGGAATTATAACTGATAAGCGCATCCTCCTGTCAACTGAAAATGCTGACAGGCTGACTCTTATAAAAATGAACAAGGGCTGGATTGGGCCAGACTTCTCAACACCACCGAATGATAGCAGCGTAACATAAACTCAAATCCAGTGTCTTTTCTTGGGAGGTGTATTCCCATGCACCTTTTCACACCCACACATGGGTATACGCTTCCTGATTTTGGCTATTTGCTCTTGTCCTCCTCCTTCTCCTCATCCTCCACCACCATATCACCAGGGTGACCGTGGTCCATGATGCAACACCCACATAATTTTTTTAAAGGGTGTTTGACTCGCCCCTGGGCCGTGGGGCACTCGGAGCCGGGCAATAGGGAGACGGTGGGGGTACTAGTGGCGACCCGGTTCCGTGGCTCAGGGTGGTCAGACCAGTGGTAGTCCTTTAGCAGTCCTAAGTGATGTCCGACTACGCCACCCGTGGATTGCGGTTATTATGAACCGCCGCTGCAAGGCAGACCGCTGGGGCTGATGATGTATGCAGCTGAGGTAGTGTGACTCCCCACGGGAAGAGTGCAGCACCAGGGCAGTGTAGTGGATGGTGGGGGTGATGGTGCAGAGAGTCCCAGTGCCGTTAGTGCTGGAGGAGCGAAAGAGTACACAGACAACGTACTGCAGTCCAATGTCTTTTACTCACAGTTCATGTACTCCGGGTCACTTCTGTCAGCAATGACCGCCCGAGCCATGCTGCGTCCACCAGGTGAGGGGCTCGGTCAACCCCAGGCAGTTCAGGAGCATGGCACAGGACCCCTTCAATCCTTTCTCTGGCCTGCCTCACCAGTGACCCACTTTTGTCCAGCTGCCGCGGACTTGTGCGGGTAAACGTGGTTCCCGTTCCCCGCTGTCCTATATGGTGCCTTTCTAGGAGGTTTGATGAGGTGTCTCACCAATAAATGATCACGACCTCCGGTCTTTGGCTGAGGGCTGTTTCTCCTCCGCCAACTTGGGATCCGGTATCCTTAATCTGCCTGACCCTTCACCCTGTATTCTCGTGGGTTCTTAGGGTCCCTTCTGCCGTCTTGTTCCTGAGCCCTTCTGTTTCTCTCTTTCTCTTTCTCTTCTGTTCCTTTCTGTTCTTGTTCCTTTCTCTTCTTGTTCCTTTCTGTTCCTGGCCTTCACCCTAGGCCTGCCTCGTGGAACTGGGCCCAGACTGAGCCACAGCTCCCTGTCAGCCCTCTCTGGCTGAACTCCTTCTCTTACTCCACTCACTGAACTTCTCTTCTTCTCTTCTCTCTGTGCTGGCTGGGCCTCAGAGGCTAGGGCCGCCTACGGAGCAGAGCCACTTGCAGAGGCCTCCACTCTGTCACTTCTTCTCTCTGACTGAACACTGTTCTAAGATGGTGCCCACCTTTTATACCTCCCTCTAGAACATGAGCCCAGGTGACCAGCAAACAATGGGCTCCTATCTACGCTCAGGAACCAACCCCTATCTGATCCTACATCACTGGGTATTCCTACCCCCTCCCCACTCCAGCCAGGGACACGGTCTGTCGTGCCTGCATTTCTGTCTAATGGGAGCACCGTTGAGCTGTCCCTCGGAAATGGGGTGAGTGTGCTGTATGCAGCTAACTGTACCCTGGTCCATACTCCATCCTTACCCGGGAGTGGAATATCACACCTCTGGCAGAGGTGCAATACCCCTGTAGCGGCCGAGCCCTCGGGGCGCTACATTTTTATGATGCCTGTAAAAAAAATTTTTTATACAGTATGTTCATGTATACCCCCCAGGAGTAAATGTTTGTCAGCCCATACAGTTAGTGCATGGCATTACAAGTATAGGAGGCCCGCTCCTTTCTAATGGTAAAAATTTTTTCCAAGGGCCATTGAAGTGCTTCCAAATTTTTGGCAGCCCTTGAAGTCACTGCATAGTCCAACACTATGGGAGACTCTCTCCTTTCTAATGGGAATTTGTCATTACTGTGGCCTGGTCTATGTGTCTTTAAATTCTTAGTGGGTTTTTTCCTAAACTTGGTCAGCCGTTGGACTCACTGCATACCCTATAACTGTATAGCAGACCCTCTCCTTTCTAATGGGAACATGTCATATCTTGTTACTGTGGCCCTGCTCTGTGTGTCTTTAAATTCTTAGTGGGGATTTTCCTAAAATCTGTCAGCCGTTGAACTCTCTGCATACCCTATAACAGTATAGCCGACCCTATCATTTCTAATGGGAATTTGTCGTTACTGTGGCCCTGGTCTATGTGTCTTTAAATTCTTAGTGGGTTTTTTCCTAAAATTGGTCAGCCGTTGGACTCACTGCATACCCTATAACTGTATAGCAGACCCTGTCCTTTCTAATGGGAGCATGTCGTACCTTGTTACTGTGGCCCTGCTCTGTGTGTCTTTAAATTCTTATTGGGGTTTTTCATTAAAATTTGTCAGCCGTTGAATGACACAAATGAGTTTGAATGGCTACTAAAGGTAACATCCTCACCTATGACCTGTTTGCTTGTAATCAGTGTGTGTGCATAAAGCTGAGTGAGTTTCTGGGATCCAGCCACTGACGTTTCTGGATTTTGAGATGGGGAAAGCCAAATAATTATCAACGGATCTACGGTAAAAGGTAGTTGAACTGTATAACACAGGAAAGGGAGGCAAAAAGAGTATAACACAGGAAAGGGATACAAAAAGATATCCCAGGAATTGATAATGCCAGTCTGCAGTGTTCAAACTGTGATTAACAAATGGAAAATCAGATGCTCTGTAAAAACCAAACCACAGTCAGGTAGACCAACAAAAATTTCAGCCACAACTGCCAAGAAAATTGTTCGGGATGCAAAGAAAAACCAACAAATAACATCAGCTGAGAACACACTTAGGGGTGTACTCATTTTTGTTGCCAGCGGTTTAGACATTAATGGCTGTGTGTTGAGTTATTTTGCAGGCACACCAACTTTACAGTTAAACAAGCTGTACACTGACTACTGTACATTGTATCAAAGTGTCGCATCTTCAGTGTTGTCCCATCAAAAATATATATGTATTCCGGCCCATTTTTGGAGTTTTGTGTGAAATTATGTCCAATTTGCCTTTTTTTCTCAGTTTTTTCATGACATATTGTACTTTATGATTGTGGTAAAATTTCTTCGATATCACTTGTGTTTATTTGTGAAAAAAACAGATATTTGGCGAAAATTTTGAAAATTTTGCAATTTTCAAAATTTGAATTTCTATGCCCTTAAATCGGAGAGATATGTCACACAAAAAAAGTTAATAAATAACATTTCCCATATGTCTACTTTACATCAGCACAATTTTGGAACCCAAATTTATTTTTATTAGGGAGCTATAAGGGTTAAAATTGACCAGCGATTTCACATTTTTCCAACAAAATTTACAAAACCATTTTATTATTGACCGCATCACATTTGAAGTCACTTTGAGGGGTCTTTATGACTGAAAATACCCAAAAGTGACACCATTCTTAAAACTGCACCCCTCAGTGAATCGGGTCATCATGGCAACATCCGGGAAGCCGCGGCACACATTGCTGGATGCCGGCAGGAGAGGTGACTATCCCGATCACCTCCCCTTGCCCCCGCAATGCTGCGAACGACTTCGATCGCAGCATTGCGGGGGTTAATGTGCGGGACCTCTCCCAGCACATAGCACCGGGTGTCAGCTGTGACAATCAGTTGACACCCGGCGGCGATCACGCCCACACAGCCTGTGTGCGCGATCGCAAAGATGTACTAATACGTATCAGGCTCTTAAGTCCCAGGGCGCAGATACGTATCAGTACGTCTTGGGCTTTAAAGAAGTTAAAATTATGTGAAAATGGGAAAAGTCACAAAACTTTGCAACTTTTCAAGAGCTTTATGCCAGTTTTCTGGCAAAAACACTGGTGAATCGGGTTCATAATCTCTAATCCTTTCAGCTCCCTTTAATTAGACTACTTTCAACAAACTAATTATAAGTATTGGGTCTGTTTTTTTTTTAATGCTTTTAACATAATTGTAAATATTTTCAATCCCCTTTTGTTATAAGGATTTCCCAAAAATTAGCTAATCATAGGTTGTCCTGCATTCGTGACAGTGATTGACTGCGCGGTCACTTGGAAGTTTACATTGGCATCACTACAGGGCCGGTAAAGAAGGACTGTCAGGGACCACCAGAGTGTGGTAAAATGCGCCAACTAATTCATAATTCATTTAATTCTCACACAATATACTAAGTTAGTGTAAGTCTACAAAAAAGCAACAAAACTTGGTGCTAAAAAAATTGAGCATAACTTTTTGAAAAATGAACCAGGTTATGCCAAATCTTACATATTTTGTGACTTTGTGATCAGTTATCAACACAAATATTTTACTCAAATTACCAGATTGATGGATAAGCATTGGGACTTTTCCCTAAATCTCTCCAAAACATCACCGCTTATAGAAGACCACCCTCATATCCAGATCAGATTTTCTGTGAGAGATACCCAGATTCACAATATAGTATGCATACTGGCCATCTATGAGAAGTGCACCCCAATGGAAGTCCAGTTATTAAAGAGGATTTTACTGTTTATATAAGGGGCAGACAATGACAGTGAAGGGCCCTTAATCAGGACTTCTGATCTGGGCCCCCCACCCTCCATCAGGCACCACCTACATATACATTTCCATGTATATTTATATTAGGCACACATATAAAATTTGCACATGCTAATACTCTATACACATTTTAACGTATGCATATACATAGTGCACACAAACATAAAATACGGACATACACATAAGATGCACATACACAGTATAGAGTCCCGGTAGTCCTCATAGTTTTAAGCATGGACCCTGGCAAATTGTAGACGGACTTTTATTGTTCATGGGCTTTAAGGGAGAGAGGCTTCCTTTGTGGAGGACACTCATGAATGCCATTCATTTGCAGTGTACACCGTGTCGTGTCATGGAAAACACTCGCCCTGGTTTGGCTTTCTACTTCTTCAGCTAATAGCAATGAATTTGCCTGTCGATTTTCTTCTCATCACAAGATGCTTTTGTTTAGATGTTAACTTCCATCTGACTGATAAGAAAAGCTTTGCTGATCTTCTTGTCGACTTCACATATTTTGTAAAGAAATTATTTTCTTTCTCAGAAATGTCTTGTGACATTTCTCTTCTATGTGGTGCCACTTACCCTTCTCATCAGAGGACGCTTTTGTTTAGGTGTTAACTTCCATAGTCGGCCTGGACGTCTCTGTAAGATGGTTGCAGTTCCATCTTTGTTATAGTTTTGCATCACTTTTGCTACAGTATTCTGACTGATAAGTAAAGTTTTGCTGATCTTCTTGTAGACTTCACATTTATTGCAAAGAAATTATTTTCTTTCTCAGGTTTTGTGACATTTCCCTTCTATGTGGTGCCATTGCTGATAGCATGAAATGGGAAGGAGTTTTCTTTATTAAGTAACTTCCTTTTACAGACACCTGTCTGCTGGACATCTGTTTAATGAATAATTACACTTACCTGTGGTTCAGTTCTTGTTAATTAGAATTTTGTTGTCTAAACTTAGCTTTTCTCTTAAGACTGTTACTGGGATGTTCTCATTTTTGAAACATGATCTTGAATGAGTTTGTTAAGAAAATTACTTTTTTGGGGTCTTCAAAATACCAAATCTTGTTTGCATTCAATGGCTCAAATTTGCGAGAGTATTTTGTAGTATGGTATCCCATATAAAATGATGATTCTGAAAGGAAACTACAGGTTTGCTGACAAATCTATTTGGGTGTACTGATTTATGCTAAACACTGTATATATATATATATATATATATATATAAACCTTATAAGTTTGGTATCACAGTAATCGTACTACTGACTCTGAATCATTTTGTCAGTTTGTTTTTACAACACAATACACACTGTAAAATGAAGGAACCCAAACCTGGCATTTTTTCTCATTTTTCAACACATTATATGATAAAATGAATGGTGTTGTTCAAAACTACAACACTAAGCGTCAGCACACTGTGATTTGCTGATCTGTAAAATGCGTTCTTTGTGCTGTGAAAATACACAGCTGTGATATCTCACCAAATATTCATAGTGGGAACTTAAAATTATGTTTTTTTGCCATGATTAAGGATGGTTTGGATGTATGAAACATGTTGACCTTTTATTTCTATCTTTGTGGAATTAAGGCTGCATGAACCAGTCACCAACCATTATCTGTATATGTACAAATATTAAGTGCTACTGAGTGCTGTAGGAAAAACTTAGAATAGTGAGGTGATTTGATAGTCCTGCCACAAATAATCTGTTTCTACTGCACACTTAAAATCTCTGATAGTGGGAATGAACCTGATTGCCTGCAGTAGTCCACTCCTGAGAGCTGGTGCAGCAGATAAAATGTCTTGGACATGAGAGTGGGAGGTCCTGATTATGGAGGATGTTAATCTTAGCTCATTGGAGTGTAGATATGGTAGAGATGCAGGACTGTGCAGCAGTGTGGAGAGGTTTGTGGATGAGTGTAATGACTGGTACAGGGTGGAGGCACCAGTGTAACTGCTGGACAGAAATATGAGACTGACTGCTGCATTAAGGATAATGAGAAATACATTTAGTGGGAAGAAGAGCAATTAGTGAGTTACAAGTATTTGTGAATTCAAGACAAAAAGGAATCAGAGCAACAGTAACAGATTTTACTTTTTTTTAATTAATAATGGGATGAATAAAATCGTGAACATTATCAATAGACTAAATCAAAGTCAGGAAGATAGCCGGGGTCAGATACCAGGTGATCAGTAAATGACAAGTCAGACGAGCAGTATGAATACCGCGGAGCCCGATGACAGAGGCGTTACTGAAACTTGTCCAGGTTGACCAGTCAGAAGGCCACAGGTAGATGGTGAAGGTCCTTCTATACAGCTCCAGCAGTGATGGTGGATCTGCTGGACTTCAGGGCGCTGGATGCTTAGGTGTCCCGTCTTTTAGATGGTTTTAGGGCAACAGTGACAGCATGCAAATGCGCGAGCAGCCCTGGATAATCCACGCCGGCAGGATGATAAGATCCGGCGGAAGATGGAACCTATGAGAAGAGAAATAAATATAATGTAAGTGATGGGACTCCATATTACATGATAATGCTGTGCAGTCACTGTGGCCGGACGGCAGAGGAATATTATCATACAGAGGTCAGGGGTCATTGTCAGCAATCATACATGTGACAATCCCATCACTGACAGATGACATCTACTCCACATGAATTATTCTCACTGACATCACACAAAGTGGAGCTGATTCTCACACTTACGTCGTCTCTTTTTCCCATTTTTTCCATTTTCTGAGTTTTGTTGCTCCATACTCAGATTTATTGCCGATTTTCTTTCTTCATGAGATGGAAATTCTGATGAAAAATTAAAAAAAAGAAATCAATAACAATATATTCTTATAGGATCTGCTTTGTCATAATATGGATAACATAAGAGACCTATAGTATTGTATAAAACGATGTGGGAATATTTGAGCCTTGAAGTCAACATTCACATTGCTGGTGCTGTAGACATGTACATACCTGGCAATGGGGACGAGGGTGGCAAGATGGTAACAGCATCGTCTGTATTACATACAGGAACAGATACTTTCTGCCTGTTTGAAGAAGAAAAACATGTAAATCTCAAGTAAACTCCGTATAAAAGGGGTTGTCCCACTAGAAGAACACCGACTATAAGGCCTAGTAGGACATATGACTGTCATAGTGGGGAAGGTCTTCTGCTCAAGACTACCTTTTATAGAGAGCTGAGAGGAAAACAACTACCAAGAATGGCCGGCATTTCATACTACATCTCTCCTACAGTGAGGGCAGCACTAAAAGTGCATGACCGGCCACAATTATGGGCTGTTATCTCCAACAATTCCGAAAGCTGAAAGCACAATGACCCATAACCATGGGGCGGTGGATGCTGCATTTGATATTATGGTATTTATGTCCTATATTTGGTGTTGTGCACATATATCAGCCTGGAGCTCCCAGTAATGACCCCATAATCTACTCACATTTCTGAGATGTTTGTGTTGGATTCTGGTGTACACTCTGGAGGGGCCTTGGGATCCTCGTTGTTCACCATCCCGTTAGTGGTGGTAGAGTGCTAAATGTGGATAACAATAAGTTATTAAATATACATACTTTTTAATTTTATAGATCCTTTTTTTGTACATATTTTGGATTTATCGATCACATACTTACTTTAGAAAGCCTCTCAGAAGATGATGATGCAAATATTCGGAAGATAAAGTTCTCATTGTCCTCCCTTGTGCCCTCCTTATCCTCTGAGACCAGATGGTTGTTTTCATCAGAGTGATCTACAAGACATAGGTAAGGAAGGATTGTTAGAGGGTGTCAGTATAACACAGTCGCTATATCTCACTAGGTTACTAGATGATACAACGTAATATACAGAATACATGAAAAAAAACTCCTGTACAAAATTAGAGAAATAGGGATATAGTACGAAACCATGGTCTACATAGCTGAGATCCATGAAACATGGATAACATAGTAGACCAGAAAAACCATGTGTAAATATTTGAGCCTTGAAGTCAACATTCACATTGTTGGTGCTGTAGACATGTACATACCTGGCAATGGGGACGAGGGTGGCAAGATGGTAACAGCATCGTCTGTATTACATACAGGAACAGATTCTTTCTGCCTGTTTGAAGAAGAAAAACATGTAAATCGTAAGTAAACACAGTATAAAATGGGTTGTCTCACTATAAGAACACTGACTATAAGGCCTAATAGGACATATGACTGTCATAGTGGGGAAGGTTTTCTGCTCAAAACTACCTTCCATGGATCAGAACACAACTACCAAGAATGGCTGGCAAGTAATACTACAGCTCTCCTACAGAGTAGGCAGTGCTAAAAATGCATGACCTGCCACAATTATGGGCTGTTATCTTCTGCATTTTCTGAAGCCAAAAGTACAATGACCGTTAACCATGAAGTGGTGAATGCTGCATTTGATATTCTGTTATTTATGTCCTATATTTGGTGTTGTGTACATAGATCAGCCTGGAACTCCCAGTAATGACCCTTTCTAATCTACTCACATTTCTGAGATGTTTGTGTTAGTTTCTTGTGTATACTCTGGACGGGCATTGGGATCCTCATTGTTCACCATCCTGGTAGCGATGGTACAGAGCTAAATACGGATAAAAATAAGATATAAAATATTTTTTTTATGTACTTTTAGAGTTTTTTTAATTTTTTTTACATATTTTGGATTTATTAATCACATACTTACTTTACAAAGCTTTTCAGAAGATGACGTAAAATTTTGGAAGTCAAGGCTCTCATTGTTCTCACTTGTGCCTTCCTCATCCTTTGAGACCAGATGTTTGTTTATATCAGAATGATCTACAAGAAATAGGTAATGAAGTATTATTAGAGGTTGTCAGTATAACACAGTCACTATTTATCACTAATATTAATGGGAACAGATGATCACATATTAGGGAAGATGAGACAAACAGTCGCTTAGTCTAGATGACGTCTCCTTCTACTTACTGATAAATAAGCTGGTGTCTGAGTCTGAAACAAGCTGAGGAACATACTCCAGCTCCTGGCTCAGAATGTTGTCAAAGTCCAAGTCACTCAGGAATGGATGAACCTTGATCTCAAATGCTCCTCCTAGAAAAAGAAAAACAAAAGTGATGCGGACATAGTCAGGGATGGCTCCATATCTGAACAGTTTATCGTAATCTGAACTAATGACAAAACTGAGCCGACATGAAGGAAATAAACTGAAAGTCTTAGTGTGGAGAACTAGAAATACAGTAGATGAGCTGATAGAGAAATGCTGATCTTCATGGACATGAGCGATATGTCCTTGGTCTAATAAGGGAATATTAATACTAGTATATCTGTTACCTGTCCCAAGTCTACGCACAGGATTTCTTCTGAGCAGCTCAGTGATGAGATTCTGAGCATCCAGGGGTGGAGCGCGATCACAATTCCAAATTAGTTCTCCTGTTACATAGAAAATTACAGAAAATAAAACCTCTTTACTGGACTGTAACATAAAGCAAAGGAAATAACTAAACAAATGTAACCAATCAACGCAATGATCGGATTATTCTACTCACCAATGACAACCCTTTTATAAAGCTCAGTGAGGGAATCAGCATCAAATGGTACACATCCCAGCAGGAATTTATACAGGATGATCCCCAATGACCACCAGTCAACAGGTCTTCCATAGCCTTCTTTCAGGATGATCTCTGGGGCTATGTAACATGGGGTGCCACAGAACTGTAAACCAACAGAACATAGAGATGAGAATCGATGAAACAATTATTATGACAAGATATCATTGTTAAAACACAATGCAGAAGATAAAATATTAGTGGAAAAGTTCTCTAGAAAGGAAGAACGTAGAGAAGAGACAATAGTGTGATGAGATTTGCAAATAACAAGCTAAGTTCTTGTAGGTGATGCTGACCTCACGGTCCTGGAACTCTCTGGAGATGTCCACTGCTAATTCCTTGTAGGTGTTGGTTTTCGATATCATTAGACCAAGTTTTGAAATCCCAAAATCGGTAACTTTAATATGTCCAGTAGATGTAATCAGGAGGCTGCAAAAGAGAAGATGGTTTTAGCCTCACAGACTGAATGATAATAAATGACAACTTTCCCCACTTTATTATACTAAGGGGGCACTTACTTTTCCGGCTTCAGGTCTCTGTGCACCACACCGTAACTATGCAGGTATTCCACGGCAAGTACCGCCTCTGCAAAGTACAAGCGGGCCATGGGGACAGAGAAAGGACCCCTGGTGCTTAGAAGGGTCCCACAGTCTCCACCTATAGAAGAAAGGAAATATGACCGGTGAGGGGTTTATACAGAAGATAACCATGATATACCACGAGCAGATAACCATGATGTATAATGAGCAGTGAGCTGAAACATCCTGGGGAGATCACACAGATAGTGGCGTACATAGAAATCACAAGACCCCATATCAAAAGTTGTAATTGCCCCCCACCCTAAAAAATAAAAAAGAAATATATTTATATCCCTGTTTTAGCAGCTTGGTGTTCTCACCAGCAATACAACTTTTATGGCCATTTTAGAGTATGATGCTCCCAAAAATGCCCACACCCACACTCAATGAGTATGGTATCCCCACAGTGAATCCTCCTAAGGAGGTCACCACTTAGAAGGAGGCCAGCCACAACCCCCTACTCGGTGTGATGGCACCCACAGCAACCCTCCCACTCAGGATAATGGTTCCCACAGTCCCTCACACAATATAATGGTCCGCATAACTCCCCACTCAGTATGATGTCCCCACACAGAATGGGGGCCTCCATACAGAGTGAGGACCCCCACAGCACCCCACTTAATATGATGACCTCCACTCAGCATTCACAGTCCCCCCATATCTAGTCATACGGCCCCCTTTCAGTATTTTGGCCCCTACTAGCCACCTACTCAGTATTTTTGCCCCCACCAGCCCCACCTCCTTGAAGAAGCAAATACCGCTGAAATTGTGATGACAGGTGGAGGGATGCTGCCCACTGCCGAGCGTCGACAGACCCCCTCCGACTGATGAGCCCCATAGCGCCCCTGCACCAAGATCAATGAATTTACGAGCATCTTGGTAATAGATAACCTATATTAAATGCTCTGTGGGGATGTAACCAACAATGTCCTAATGATATGAGCAGTGATAAGATGAAAGCAGACATGGGCTGAATATAATACAATAGATGTGTCTTACCTCCTACATACTCCATGACCATACACAGGTGAGATCTAGTTGGAAAGGAGCAGAGCATGGAGACCACAAAGGGACAATCAGCAAATGTTAAGATGTCCCTCTCCAGAAAGGCCCATTCCAATCTCTGTGCAGTATTTAGGTTCCGCTTAGCCATTTTCTTCATAGCAAAGGTCTGGTGTGAGTCTTTATGATGCACTAAGTAGACGGCCCTGGAGAGAAGGAGAATCCATCGGTTATAATAAATCCTTATTAATAATCCATCTATAGAAATCATTATATGTTTAATACTGGTATCCAAGGGGTAACATTTCTCCTTGCGGAGAGTGACATGTTAAGCTTGTCAAGGTGAGGAGACTTTTAAGCCTCAATGATCCTCTGGGAAATATGCAAATTGTCTCTTCAGAGAGGAAGAGAACTAGAACTCTAGTGCCACCTATAGGAAGTAGTAATCCTAAAAGTCAATATCGACCCTTTAACGAGCCTTATCACATGACATGGAATAATAGCCATAACCAAAATCTCAATTTTCGGACACTATGTTTTGGGGTACAAGCACTCATCAGTGCAAAGTGTGAGATATGGTTTGGCTGGGTGAGAGGCATCTGACCGGGATCCAAGCGGTAACGTTTGTCCTTGCGGAAACAGCCATGTTAAGCATGTCAAGGTGAGGAGACTTTTAAGCTGCAATGCTCTTCTGGGAAATATGCAAATTGTCTCTTTTCAGAGAGGAAGAGAACTAGCACCCTAGTGCCACCTATAGGAAGTAGCAATCCTATTTCCCAGAGGAGCATTGCGGCTTAAAAGTCTCCTCATGTCCGCAAGGAGAAACGTCAACCCCTTGGATACGGGTCAGACACCTCTCACCCAGTCAAACCATATCTCACACTTTGCACTGAAGAGGGGCAGTACCCCAGAACACAGTTCCTGCAAATTGATATTTTGGTTTTGGCTATTATCCTAAGTCATGTGACAAGGCTTGTTAAAGGGTCGATATTGACTTTTAGGATTGCTACTTCCTATAGGTGGAGTTCTAGTTAGCTTCCTCTCTGAAGAGACAATTTGCATATGTTTAATACTAGAAGTCTGGCCGCCACTATAAATCCACATCTAGAAATGCATAAAATAGCACTACATAGATCACCTATGGGAGGTCTCCACAATGCCACTTCTGCCGGAGCCATCACCCAGGTCACATTATAGATACGAGAATCTATCGAAATTCTCTTTGGGCAGATTCGCTATAACTGACCAAATACAATTTAGTGCAAATAAAATTGGTCCAAAATGAATGTGCTCCAGGGCTCTCTTCTGCTGCTGAGGCCAGTGATTGGGCCCACATGGTCATGGTGGAGGGTGTAGATGTCATTGACGTCAATATGGTGTCACCCTTCATGTGACCATGTGTAGCCAACTTCTCTGATCAGCTTCATAATGGAGCCCCCCCATCAAAACAAAGATCAGAGTAGAGAGCAGAAAAGCTCAGGTGGAGGAGGCAGCATAAGAGCAGATGAGGGTCTAGCACAGGCGAATGTAATAATATTATATTATTATATATTATATTATATGTAATTATATTATTTAAATCGCTTTCCTTACAGTTTGATTTGCTACAGATCATATAATTTCCCTATGATAACACTGAATGGCAGAGTGCAGGGGCAGAAGCATTGTCATAGGGAACCCTGAGAAATGTGGATTATGGCAACAGAAATCTCACCCAAAATTTCCACTGCTGATGAGTTTGGAAGTTTCATAGTCGCTCATATGCGGCTTTCTCGCCGGAACCAATGAATCGATCACGCTCTATAAAAGAATAAGAAACAATACTGATTTATTGAAGATGCAGGAAAAAAGTTACAGATGCAAAAACTTCTCCCCCCATATTATGTCCCAGATGATTTACACTGATATGATGTTGGGAGGATACAAACCAGATGCTCGGCAGACCCGGCGCTAGCACCCAGCACACCCAGGCAAGTGCCGGGGCCCTGAGTAGGCGAGGGGCCCACTTGCTGTCGGGCACCCTGGCGTGCTATGGGACCGGTGAGCAGAGGAGAGTGGTGCCAGCGCCAGCTAGTGGGCCTTGCTCCCCCTCCCAATGCTTGCCCAGGGCCACGGCCGGCACAATACTTACCTCTCCACAGCTGGTGAGCAGTGAGGTGAGCATTTGATTTTTTTTTTTTTTATGTATGGAGGTATGGGGCATTATATGGGGGGGAGAAGTGACATCCTGCATGGGGCATTATATGGGGGGGAGGTAGGGACATCCTGCGTGGGGTATTATATGGGGGGGGAGTGACATCCTGCATGGGGCATTATATGGGGGGGAGTGACATCCTGCATGGGGCATTATATGGGGTGAGAGGTGACATCCTACATGAGGCATTATATGGGGGGGACATCCTGCATGGGGCATTATATAGGGGGTATGACATCCTGCATGGGGTATTATATGAGGGGGAGAAGTGACATCCTGCATGGGTCATTATATGGGGGGGAAGTGACATCCAGCATAGGGCTTTATATGGGGTGAGAGGTGACATTCTGCATGGGGCATTATATGGGGGGTGACATCCTGCATGGGGCATTATATGGGGGGGTGACATCCTGCATGGGGTATTATATGGGGGGAGAAGTGACATCCTTCTTGGGGCATTATATGGGGTGAGAGGTTACATCCTGCATGGGGCAATATATGGGGTGAGAGGTGACATCCTACATGGGACAGTATGTGTTGGGGGGACATCCTGCATGGGGCATTATATGGGGGGTGACATCCTGTATGGGCCATTATGTGGGGTGGGACATCCTGCATGGAGCATTATGTGGGGGGGACATCCTGCATGGGGAATTATATGGGGGGTGACATCCTGCATGGGGCATTATGTGGGGGGCATATCCTGCATGGGGCATTATGTGGGGGGGTACATCTTGCATGGGGCATTATGTGGGGTGGGACATCCTGCATGGTGCATTATGTGGAGGGGACATCCTGTATGGGGAATTATATGGGGGGTGACATCCTGCATGGGCCATTATGTGGGGGGGCACAGCCTGCATGGGGCATTATGTGGGGGGCACAGCCTGCATGGGGCATTATGTGGGAGGGACATTCTGCATGGGGAATTATATGGGAGGTGACATCCTGCATGGGCCATTATGTGGGAGGGGGACATCCTGCATGGGGCATTATGTGGGGGGGGGGGCACAGTCTGCATGGGGCATTATGTGGGGGGTCAAAGCCTGCATGGGGCATTATGTGGGGGTCACAGCCTGCATGGAGCATTATGTGGGGGGTCAAAGCCTGCATGGGGCATTATGTGGGGGGCACAGCCTGCATGGGGCATTATGTGGGGGGTCACAGCCTGCATGGGGCATTATATGGGGTCACAGCCTGCGTGGAGCATTTTATGCGGTATCTGTGCATCATGAATCGTGGTATGTGTTAAAGGGGCCACTGAGACTCTTTCGCCCAGGGCCCACAAAATCCTGGAGCCGCCCTGCAACGGTCATCATACATTACTATAACATTCTGGATAATGTGGGAGATCACACAGAGGAGGACTTACAGGTAATCTGTCACCAGGTGTTTGCTATGTATTCTGAAAGCACCATGATGTAGGGGCAGAGACCCTGATTCCAGTGATGTGTTACTTACTAGGCTGTGTGTGGCTGTTTCAATAAAATCAGTAGATTATCACTAGAAGACTATCTGTCTAGCCAGGTAGTCCTATTGCTCTGTACCCCTGCCTCCACCACTGATTAGCAGCTTTCTGCCTATGCACAGTGTACACAGAAAGCTGCCAATCAATGGTGTGGGCGGGGTTATACAAGACTCAGCATTCAGAGCTCTGCAGCAGAAAAAAATAGTGATTTTATCACAACTGCTCCACCGAGTAAAGTAATCAACACATGGAATCAGGGTCTCTGTCCCTGCATCATGCTTCTCTCAGACCAAATAGCATAAACCTGGTGACAGATTCCCTGTAATTCAAATGTAATTAACACCATAGGGTCATCTACACTTAGAATAGAGACGTCCCATGGTTGTATGGGGGATAATACTGGACGAGTCATTCACACCCCATGATCTGATGACACACACGCATCCCCCTCTATGATACTTACGGATTCTTGGATCTCTGGGATCTCACTAATTCCATTGTTAGGATTCGACAGCTCAGTTGTTTCTAAAATAATGATGAAGAAATGAAATGTATTAGAGGATATTATTCCTACATAGATAATACAGCAATATAACGGAGAAATGACAAGATGTCTGTAAATGGGATTAATACTCGTTATATGGGGATTCTAAATATGAGAATATACGGGGAATCCATAGATAAATGTAATGTAAATGATGGAGGAACCCCTTCATAAATAACAAAAGACTGACCATCACTTCCGAAAAGAAAATGGGTGTGAACAGGTGCATACTAAGAGTAGCCATCCAAATACATAACTAACAAAGTTGCACTCTGTAACGCTATAGCATGTAAACATGAAATAAATGAAATTTGAATTGCATTACTGCTGTAGAAAATAGGATAAAAGGAAGATACTTAGCGCATAATTTGGCCAATTCATGCATGGCCAGCAGCCACTGCAAGGCAACCTTCTTTTTCTGGGTGCATGCCAAGTAGCCACGGCAAGGTGACCTTTTTTTTTGCTGGGTGCATGCCCAGCAGTCACGGCAAGACAACCTTCTTTTGCTGGGTGCATGCCCAGCAGTCACGACAAGGCGACCTTCTTTTGCTGGGTGCATGCTCAGCAGTCACGACAAGGCGACCTTCTTTTGCTGGGTGCATGCCTAGCAGCCACGGCAAGGCGACCTTCTTTTGCTCGGTGCATGCCCAGCAGTCACGGCAAGGCGACCTTTTTTGCTGGGAACCTATCTCCACCCATCAGCCCGGGGTGGTTTTAATTACAACAGGATCCTACCTACCCATATAAATGTAGGCTTCAGCCTAGGAGAGGATTCACATTAGGAGAGGATTCCAACAAAAAGATCGCCTTGTCATTGGCTGCTGGGCATTCATGAATTGGCCAAATTATGTGCTCAGTATCTTAGTTTTTTCCCATTTTCTAGAGCAGTAATGCAATTTAAATTTAATTTATTTCATGTTACTTGCTATAGCACTGCAGAATGGACCCTCCATCACATGAATGAGGAACCCCCCACCCACGCTGCACATATGAGTGATGGTAAGAGAGCTGAAACATAGGAGAGATTTGCAAATTAGCCTGGAAGTGCACTGGGGGCGTGTCACTGCACTTGGATTTCTTCTTTCACGCCCCCAGCGCACTTCCATTCTGATTTGTATATGGTGTCTACTTTACATTTCTCCTGACTGGCACATTGGATTTCTACAAACAATTATTATTAGGGGACAATGGCCTATACCGTCACACCACTACTTCTATATGTAACAATGTGCTGCCAGGTTCCCATTACACAGAGTAGAGAGTAAATCTAACATTATCCTCCGTCCTCTGTAATATCTGGACATTCCTTGTAGAAGGTCGGGTGATCGCTCACCTGTAATCAGATCGCTGTTCAGCTCCGGCTGACTCCTATTAGGGTCAGGGATTTTCGGGGTCACATTTTGCCCATATTTGGCGTCGCCTCCTGTTGTTTCCTGATAGATATAATATATATAATTAATATGTGGAAGATTTCACTAAATCACCAAATACATAAATCATGAAGGACTAAACCAACATTTACAGATGCACCAATTGTAACGATACAAATCCCGCGCCATCTTCAGATCTTTTCTCAGAAAGTCTCCTCAGATACGGTGGATTAAGATACGTCTATTAATATTGATCCTTACCGGGCGTTCCAATGAGCGTTCTAGTATAGACAGGACTTTTTCGGCCAGTTCTTTAAAGACAGCCAAATCTTCAGTCTGAGATCTTTCTTCAGCCTATAAAGAAGGAAAAATGGAAAGGAGAATTTTGAGATGAGAGCGGTCAGAATGGAGGCGGAAATTGTATGTGACATCGGTTCTCTGTCTGCAGATACAATGACTACATACTGTATTTGGGGACTCGTTGTGTTTTACCGTATTTTTTGGACTATAAGATGCCTTTTTTTCCAAAATTTTTGACCTCCCTTCTAACACTCTCGCACCCCTCCAATCTATCCTAAACTCTGCTGTCTGACTAATCCACCTGTCCCCCCGCTATTCCCTGGCTTTTCCCCTCGCTCCGCCAATCCCTTCACTGGCTCCACATTACCCAGAGACTCCAGTTCAAGACCCTAACCTTGGCATGCAAAGCCACCCACAACCTGTCTCCTCCATATATCTGTGACCTAGTCTCCCGGTACTTACCTGCACGCAACCTCCGATCCTCACAAGATCTTCTTCTCTACTCCCCTCTTATCTCCTCTTCCCACAATCGCATACAAGATTTCTCCCGTGCATCCCCCCTACTCTGGAACTCTCCACCCCACCATATCAGACAGATTATTAATAATAATAATTGTCTGAATGTAGCTTACCAGGGGGGTGGCTGTGGTGGAGTGAGGTCACAGGAGGTAGGGTCACTGCTGTAGGAAGCCGGCAGTAGAAGTGGGGCGCTGCTGCGGGCCCCGAGCTGGGAGGAGCGGGGTATCCAGGAGGTGCGAGGCTGCGGGCCCTGGGCTTCAAGGAAATGTTAGCGGTGATTTAGGAGGGGAGTCCCCGCTCAGCCCATTGAATTTCTGGCGGTGGGCTTCAGGCAAATGGCCGCTGGAGGCAGTTCATGTGCAGATTTAGATCTCGGCTCAATGAGGAGCTGAGATCTCAATCTGCGTATTGGCCATCTCCAGCAGCCTACTTCTTGAAGCCCACTGCAGAGAAATCAATAAGCAGAGCAGGGCCTCCCCTCCTGAATTACCGCTAACATTTCCTTGAAGCCCAGGGCCCGCAGCCTCGCACCTTCTGGACACCCCGCTCCTCCCAGCTTGGGGCCCGCAGCAGTGCCCCACTCCTACTGCCGACTTCCTGCAGCAGCGACTCTGCCTCCTGTGACCTCGCTCCACTGCCACCACCCCCCTCAGTAAGCAACCGACTATAAGACAGGACTATAAGACAGACCCCCATTTTATTATAATAAATGTTTTTCCTATTTACCTCCCAAAAATTTTTGGTGCGTCTTATGGTCTGCAAAATACGATATATTAGAAGAAAAAGCTTCTATCCCTCCATTATTATCTGTTAATATTGAGATATTCTGTGCAGAGTGTCCGCCACTTACCTGGTGTAGTAATGTCCTGATGTTCTTAAGTAAATCCGTCAGATAGTCTGACGTTAGACGACGTTGTCGGTGTTTGGTCAAGCAATCCTTTACTAGCTCCATCACCAGCCGGTGAGTGAAGCTGAGGACGCCATCGGGTGGTAGAAGCACACTGTTAGGACGATTGATCATAAGGATCAACAATAGTGCTTTTACCTGAGGAATGTCCAAAACAATTCCAGCCATAGTGAAAAACTGCAAGTGCTATCAGTCACTATAGAGCCAAGAAAGGCACGGGTGAGCCTATGTGCATTGTATATATAGCGCCTGTGAGCAGTGATGTCACCATCACCTGTGATGTCATCACGGAATCTTGTGATAGAATCTTCACGGAGCAGCTCTGCGCAAATAGAATGCGGCCTGGTAATATATAAAGTGAAAACACCATACAATTAACTACCCATGTTATCATGGCCGTTCTATTTTATATCCAATTAGAACACAACCAGGATAAAGGTGTGTTCACAAGTTGGATTTTGGCAGTATTTTTTTTCTACCTCAAAAATCAAAGGAGGCAGGAAAAACGCTGCTTAAAATTCAGGTGTTTTTACTTGTGTTTTTTTTTCCATTCATTTGAATGGGTGAAAAATGCTGCAAAACCTCTGAAAGACTTGACAAGCTGCAGATTTAAAAAAAATGCAAAAAAAACAGCATGTGAATGAGATTTCAGAAATGTCATTCACTAAGATGGTACTGTAAAACACAGCATTTTTGCTGCAGAAGAAAAACAGTGAATACACCCTAAAGATATCCTCAGTCATATTATGGGAAATATTGTATATTTCGTATTTATTATCTCACGTGTTTTTCTTCACCATAGAACTTTTAAGGCTGTGTGCCCACTATGCGTTTTTTAGGCGTTTCTGCAGCGTAACTTCAGCCGCGGAAACACTTAAAAAACGCTTGGTGATAGGTCTGCAATGGTCCCCAATGATAATCCGCATGTGCTATGCACATGCCGCGGAGATTTCCGCTGCGGATTATCATTGCGGAAAAATCCGCAGCACGTCCTTTAATTTTGCAGAGTCGCTGCGATTTAGCCGCCATTGACTTGCATTGGAACGCATAACATCCGCATGACTACAAATACACATGTGGATATTATGCGACTCAATGCGTGGATGGTACCCGGGTCTGGAGATGAAGAGACTCTCCTCCAGACCCGGGTACCATAGTACCTGTAGTTAAAATAGAATTAAAATAAAAAATAAACATATACTTACCTTCTGATGGCCCCTGTCTGCTCCCGGCGGTGCTGCAGGCTCTTCAGCTGCTCGCGGTGGTAAAAGGACCTTCCATGACGCCATTTAGTCATGTGACAGGTCACGCGACCGCTGACATCGGCGGTCGCGTGACCTGTCACATGACTAAATGACGTCATGGAAGGTCCTTTTACAGCACCGTGATCCGCCGAAGACACCGGACGCACCGGAGAAGGAGATCGAGGACCATCGGAAGATGAGTATAATGTTTTTTTTTTATTTTTCACCATTATTATTCTTTTTTCTATTATTGATGCTGCATTTGCAGCATTGTAACTTGGTCACACTATATAAATCCATGCCGGTTGCATGGAATTATATAGTGTGACCAAGTTGTCAAGCACTTTTCCAAGTGATGCTAAAATCACTTGGCAAAGCGCTTGACAACCCAGGGAGATGCAGAAACGCTTAGGAAAAATCTGCAGCATTTCTGCATCGTGGTCATATATCCTAACTCATTGGCGTACTGTTATACAAGGCTATATTCACACTAGACGTTTTTTTAGCGGGCTTTTTATGCAAATTTTCAGCTGCGTTTTACAGTACCAACAAAGTCTATGAGATTTCCGAAATCTCATGCACAAAGCTTGCTTATTTGTCCTCAGTATTTTGTGCTTTCCATGGCTTTTTGCAATAGAGTATGTCACTTGTTTCAGCGTTTTTCACCCATTAAAAAAAAGGGTGGTGGAAAAAAATGCTGAAAAAAAGCCTAGTGTGAACATTTTGCTGCGTTTTTAGTGAAAAAAGCAAGTATGTGACACACATTTATTCTTGTGATTTTCCCAAGTATAAACCATCTTGTCTTGGTCACCTGAGATAGCAGCTTGGATTATTACAGTTTAATTAAATTAGTGATGCCTACAAAGTAAACATTGGTTGAGCTAGGTGTGAGATTGAACAACACGTGTGGCCCAGGGAGGTGTGAAAATGAACAATGCCTGATCAACTCAATGGCAAACCATAATGTGAAAGTAAATAGCGTCCTACAAATTCAATGCACTGCCAGGGTCTTAGATAAACCATTCCAGACCAATTCACCCCCCCCCCTGTTACATTTGTAATGTGTACTTTTTCATGAACATATGTCTTGCAATGGTGACCTGTTTTCATGTGTCTATGGTGGAAGCAAAGCTGAACTTTGGGATCCTGAAAAACGCACAAAAAATGCACCAAGAACCACTGCAAAAAAACACACCAAAACCTGCGTTTTTTACGCTACTTCTTTCCTGCCAAGAGATTATGTTTTGCTGCAGAAAAAAAAACCTAGTGTGAATATAGCCTAAGACTTACTCTGCCAGCATTAATAGTCAATATTCTGTATACAAATAGGACTCCAATCCAGGTATTCAGTTTATCATAAACATGCCTGAGTTAATCTGCCAAATACACATAGTATGCTTTCTCATAGGTGAAATATAAATCCTGTTAAAGGTCCAAGTTGCAGCAGTTAAGTAGAACAAAACAGACCTCTTCATTCTTTGTAGATGGAAAAACTTTCGAAATTGTCAGTGTATCAAGTACTTATACTCCTGACTGTATATAGTATAATTGCCGCACTGCTACATACAGGTGCTTCTCAGAAAATTAGAATATCATCAAAAAGTGAATTTATTTCAGTTCTTCAATCCAAAAAGTGAAACTCATATATTATACAGAGTCATTACAAACAGAGTGATCTGTTTTAAGTGTTTATTTCTGCTAATGTTGATGATTATGGCTTACAGCCAATGAAAACACAAAAGTCATTATCTCAGTAAATTAGAATTAACAAGAAACACCTGCAAAGGCTTCCTAAGCATTTAAAAAGGTCCCTTAGTCAGTTTCAGTAGGCTCCACAATCATGGGCAAGACTGCTGACTTGACAGATGTCCAGAAGGCAGTTATTGACACACTCCTCAAGGAGGGTAAGCCACAAAAGGTCATTGCTAAAGAAGCAGCTGTTCACAGAGTGCTGTATCCGAGCATATTAATGGACGTGGAAGGAAAAAGTGTGGTAGAAAAAGGTGCACAAGCAACTGGGATAACCGCAGCCTTGAAAGGATTGCTAAGAAAAGGCCATTCAAAAATTTGGGGGAGATTCACAAGGAGTGGACTGCTGCTGGAGTCATTGCTTCAAGAGCCACCACACACAGACGTATCCAGGACATGGGCTACAAGTGTCGCATTGCTTGTGTCAAGCCCCTCATGACCAATAGACAACGCCAGAAGCGTCTTACCTGGGCCAAAGAGAAAAAGACCTGGACTGATGCTCAGTGGTCCAAGGTGTTGTTTTCAGATGAAAGTAAATTTTGCATTTCATTTGGAAATCAAGGTCCCAGAGTCTGGAGGGAGAGTGGAGAGGCCACAATCCAAGCTGCTGGAGGTCTAGTGTGAAGTATCCACAATCAGTGATGGTTTGGGGGGGCCATGTCATCTGCTGGTGTAGGTCCACTGTGTTTTATCAAGACCAAAGTCAGCGCAGCCGTCTACCAGGACATTTTACAGCACTTCATGCTTCCCTCTGCCCACAAGCTTTATGGAGATGGAAATGTCATTCTCCAGCAGGACTTGGCCCCTGTCCATACTGCCAAAAGTACCAATACCTGGTTTACACACAACAGTATCACTGTGCTTGATTGGCAGCAAACTCGCCTGACCTTTACCCCATAGAGAATCTATTATAGAGAATCTATGGGGTATTGTCAAGAGGAAGATGAGAACCCAGACCCCACAATACAGATGAGCTGAAGGCTGCTATCAAAGCCACCTGGGCTTCCATAACACCTCAGCAGTGCCACAGGCTGATCGCCTCCATGCCACATTGCCGCATTAATGCAGTAATTGATGCACGAGGAGCCCGAACAAGTATTGAGGGCATTTACTAAACATACATTTCAGTAGGACAACTTTTCGGATTTTAAAAACATTTTTCAAGCTGTTGTTATGAAGTATTCTAATTTACTGAGATAATGACGTTTGTGTTTTCATTGGCTGTAAGCCATAATCATCAACATTAACAGAAATAAACACTTAAAATAGATCCCTCTGTGTGTAATGACTGTATATAATAGATCCCTCTGTGTGTAATGACTCTATATAATAGATCCCTCTGTGTGTAATGACTCTATATAATAGATCCCTCTGTGTGTAATGACTCTATATAATAGATCCCTCTGTGTGTAATGACTGTATATAATAGATCCCTCTGTGTGTAATGACTCTATATAATAGAACCCTCTGTGTAATGACTCTATATAATAGATCACTCTGTGTGTAATGACTCTATATAATAGATCCCTCTGTGTGTAATGACTCTATATAATAGATCCCTCTGTGTGTAATGACTCTATATAATAGATCCCTCTGTGTGTAATGACTCTATATAATAGATCCCTCTGTGTAATGACTCTATATAATAGATCACTCTGTGTGTAATGACTCTATATAATAGATCCCTCTGTGTGTAATGACTCTATATAATTGATCCCTCTGTGTGTAATTACTCTATATAATAGATCCCTCTGTGTAATGACTCTATATAATAGATCTCTCTGTGTGTAATGACTCTATATAATAGATCCCTCTGTGTGTAATGACTGTATATAATAGATTACTCTGTGTGTAATGACTCTATATAATAGATCCCTCTGTGTAATGACTCTATATAATAGATCACTCTGTGTGTAATGACTATATAATATAGGAGTTTCACTTTTTGCATTGAAGAACTGAAATAAACTAACTTTTGATGATATTGTAATTTTGTGAGAAGCACCTGTATATAGTATGAAGCCCCACTGCCCCATATGTGTATGTATAATTTGATGCACATGACTCGCCCCCTGGGCCGTGGGGTACACGGAACCGGGCCTTCTAGTGTACGGTGCTGATGGGGGTAGTAGTGGCAACCCGATCCCGTGGCTCAGGGTGGTCAGACCAAATGGTGGCAGTCTATTTATCAGTGTTTTGAAAGTCAGACTACGCCACCCGTGGATTGCGGTCAGGGATAACCGCCGCTGCGAGGCAGACTGCTGAGGCTGGTGTTGGTGTGCAGCACAGGTGTAGGATAACTCCCCACGGGAAGAGTGTAGCCTCAGGGCAGTGTAGGTGGATGTTGGGGGTGATAGTGCAGGCCGCAATAGTAAGAGTTCAGAGTCCGCTTCAAACAGTTCAGGGTCTTTATTGTAGATATTATTAATGACCCAACAGTACCGGTTAGGAATGGGCCTGGGTGTCTGAGAGCATTCGGGCGAGCCCCACTGGTCAGGGTGAGTGTGTAGGCCTACCGTTCTCTCTATGCTCTTTCTGACTATCCCCCTTTTCGTGGTGTAATAGCCCACGTCCCTGAGCTGGCCGTGTACTTCTCGCCTGTATGGCATGCGACTAGGGCCTTGGGTACCTGTTGCTTGCTCCTCGCTGTACTGGTCCCTCTGTGTGGCGGAGACTCCAGGATTCTTAGGCCAAGGGACCTGAAATCCCTCGCAGGTTGGTTCTCTGCTGCTGGGCTTGTAACCCTGACAGCCCCGGACCCCAATGCCCGGTAGATTGGTTCTCTGCCAGGACCGGCTCTCGTCGCCTCTGTCCCTGGCTTGCAGTTTCTCCTCTGCCTCACGTGCTCCTCAGCTACAGCTGAACTGTCCCTCCTTCTCTGGGACTAGTCTCACTCCTGAGCTAGGTCTTCCAGTTCTCTCTAACCCTGCCCCCAGTTCCAGCTTTTATAGGGGCAGCCAGCTCCCCCTGCTGTCCTGGGACAGTAGGTGCTGTATGCTAATTGTCCCTAACCAGGGGACCTCCCTCCTGCTCTCAGACACAGATTATTGTTTGTGGCATCCAGGCCTGGGGTGACACATTCTCCCCTAGTAAAATTTAGTACTTTGGACTAAACAGGAAACACAAATACAGGGTATAAATGACAACATAACATATATACAAGTATATTTTGTCCTTGAGGTCACGGCGCTTCCGTGACCGGGTGTCCATGTCACCCAACAAGGTGAAGTTTTCCACGGTGTGGGGACCTGTTTCCATAAACCCCAAGTTCCTGGCCTTGGGCGTGGCGACAAGGCTGAGCTCTCTACTTTGGGCCACAAGGAGGCCACACCAGACAGATTTTTCTTCCGTGGCCATCTTCGTAAGAGGGCACCAAGTGCAGCTATCTACAAGACAATTCCGGTTATTCAGCGTCCATAACCTGTTAGTCCATGAACTAGAAAGACTGGAAAAACATAATTATCAACCAGGCAACAAACATAAAACATTTACAATATACAGCATTTAGATCTTCCAGCGAGCTGGTATTTGCCCCCTAGTGCTCCGGGTTGACCTGCGTAACCCACTGTCTGGTGGTGGTCTAACCTGACTTTCCCCACTATCATTCAGGGTACAGCTACTAGCTGGGTTTACAGGCAGTGCAGGCAGCTATCTGCGGGTCCTTTGGCTTACCGCAGGTATGGCAGGCTCACTGTCAGCAGAGGGTTGACTCTCCTGGGCTGCTGGCATGGGTTCTTCTGCCTCTAGGGCTGCTTGGTCTTCTAATTCCTCCTGCTCTCCTGTAGGTTCCTGCTGGGTTGGTTGAAGGAAGTGTAGGACGGGTACCACTATTGCATCATTTATCCGAGTCCAGGACCGGGGGAACTCTCCAAGAACTGTGCTGATCATTTCTTTCTTGTCTTCTGCAGTTTCAAGGTCATCTTGATCTTCTCCTGCACTCTGTAGTTGCTTGGGGCACCTTTTTAGGAGGGCTCTGGAGATGGTGCTAGTGGTTTCTCCTCCATCCTTGGTAATTACACATACCTTCGGGTTGTTGTGGTTGGACTGCAGTACTGTGTACGGGTCACTCTCCCACTGGTCATCTAGCTTGTGAAGCCTTCTCTTCCGCTTCAGGACCTGCTCACCAGGTTCCAGGGGACCAGCAGGGGCGTGTTGGTTGAAGAGCCTCTCTTGCTTTTCTCTCGCTTGAGCCAGACTCCTCTCCACACTCTCCTGTACCTTCTTGTACTGTAGCCGCCGTTCCGTATCCCAGTCCGCGTCTGGGGAGGTGTCCTCGGGGGTCAGGACTCCCATCTCCAGGTCTATCGGCAGCTTACCTGGTCTTGCCCTCATCAGGTAAGCCGGGGTGCAATTTGCAGCATTCACCGGGATATGGTTGTATAAGTCTATCAGGTCTGGCAGCTTCTCCGGCCACAGGCTGCATTCTTCCAGGGGCAACGTTTTGAGGAGATCAATGACGATATTATTCATTTTCTCACATAGCCCGTTGGTTTGTGGGTGGTAAGACGTTGTCCGAATCTTCTTACAGCCGTAGAGGTTGCAGAACTCCTGGAAGATTTCAGCCTCAAACCCTGGACCTTGATCTGTCAAGACCTGTTCCGGATACCCGTGTGGACGGCAGAAGTGTTGTTGGAAGGCTCTGGCCGCTGTTTGGGCTGTCAAGTCTTTAACAGGAACCACCACCAGGAACCGGGAATAGTGGTCCACTATTGTCAGGGCATAGACGTAGCCCGACCGGCTTGGAGCCAGTTTCACATGGTCCAGAGCTACCAGCTCAAGAGGCTGCCTGGTGACGATGGGCATCAAGGGCGTCTTCTGGCTGGTACTGTCCTTCCTTCTGAGGTTACATGGGCCGCAGTCCCTGCACCACTTCTCTATGGCCCCTCTCATTCCGACCCAGTAGAACCGCTCTCTCAGTAGGAACTCCAGTTTCTTCCACCCGAAGTGTCCCGCTCTGTCATGGTAGGCCTCCAGGACCATTGCTGCATCTCGTCTCGGGACCACTACCTGCCAGGTCAGCTCGTGCGTCCGGTGGTTGACAAGCCTTCTGCACAGCTTACCTTCGTAGAGGAATAGCCTGCTTTTCTCCTTCCATAACTGCTTGGCTTCCTCTGGAGCGTCCGAGCCAGGGCTAGCGTCTGCCTGGGTCAACAGGTCTTTCACCAGGCGAATTGCAGGGTCACTATCTTGCGTTTCATCCCAGCCGTGGTGAGGTAAGGGATTGAACATGACAGTGGTCAAGTCTTTGTCTCTTACACGGTGGGAGTACTGAGTGGCCCTGTACCGGTGGAATGCAGGGAGCTCTATTTCCTCCAACTCGTCTGGATCTTCTCCCTCATCAGGCAAGTGGGGCATTCTCGATAGGGCATCTGCATTGGCATTGGCTCGGCCTGCCCGGTACTTGATGGTGAAGTCATAGTTTGCTAGCTGTGCCATCCACCGCTGCTCTAGGGCACCAAGTCTCGCATTGTCCAGATGTGTCTACGGATTGTTGTCCGTGTACACAGTGAACTTCACAGAGGCCAGGTAATGCTTGAAACGTTCTGTTACGGCCCACACCACTGCCAAGGACTCCAGCTTAAAGGAGCTGTAATTCTCTCGGTGGGCCTCAGCTTCCGGCTGGCGTACGCGATCACCCTTTCTCTGCCCTGTTAGTTCTGTGACAGTACGGCTCCCAGCCCCACATTACTGACGTCTGTGTGGAGGATAAAAGGCTGGCCATAATCAGGGTAACCAGGGGAGGAGTCCTGAGGAGATAATTTGCATATTCCCACTGCATTTTGGGGTAAGTGAAGAGTCTCCGTGAGCTCAAAGAACACTGGATTTTGGCTGTTGGAGCTGAAAAGAGGACATTGGTAAACCAGGGGAGGAGTCCTGAGGAGATAATTTGCATATTCCCACTGCATTTTGGGATAAGTGAAGAGTCTCCGTGAGCTCAAAGAACACTGGATTTTGGCTGTTGGAGCTGAAAAGAGGACATCGGTAAACCAGGGGAGGAGTCCTGAGGAGATAATTTGCATATTCCCACTGCATATTCCCACTACCGGCGCGCGCATTTTGAAGCTTTTTTTTTAAGCTTTTTTCACTGTTTTCAGAACATTAACAGTAAGAACATGGAAGAGTCCAGGAGCCATTTGGTGAGCTGCATATCCTGCTACATGTTCACAGACTTGCCAGTGGAAAAGCCAAACTTCACATGCCAGAAATGCAAGCTTGTGTCCCTGTTGGAGGAAAAGTTGCGAAATCTAGAAGAGAGGTTAACTACCTTGAAAATCATTAAGGAAGGTGAAGAGTTCTTAGACAGAGCAGAATTATCTCTTCATGATTCAGAAAGAGAAGAAATTCGAACTGCACCTGAGGAAACAGAGGAATGGAAGCATGTGACCCAGAGAAGCAGGAGGATCGAGAGGCAGTCAGCACCCATACTGCTCAGGAACCAGTACCAGGCTCTCTCACAGGAGCACCATGAAGAAATACAGCAAGATAAGACTTTGCCAGCAATGAATAACCTTGTAAGCCCTCAGAATCCTCCTGGATGGAGAAAGAAGAATGTTGTGAAGAAAAAACGGAGAGTGGTGGTCATGGGGGATTCCCTGTTAAGAGGAACAGAGGCTGCTATCTGCAGACCAGACATAACCTCAAGAGAAATGTGCTGTCTTCCAGGAGCAAAAATTAAAGATGTGTCTGACAGGATATCAAGACTCTTCAGACCTACAGATCACTACCCATTCCTGCTAATACATGTGGGGACAAATGACACCGCAAGAAAGGACCTGGAAACCATCTGCAGTGACTTTGAAGACTTGGGCAAGAAAGTGAAAGAATTGGGAGCGCAGGTGGTCTTCTCATCCATCCTCCCAGTGGATGGCCATGGAACAATGAGGTGGAATAAGATTCTACAGGTGAACAACTGGCTACGTCGATGGTGCCGTCAACAAGGATTTGGATTTCTGGATCACGGAATGAATTACCTATACGATGGACTACTTGCTAGAGATGGGGTGCACCTTACGAAGACTGGAAAACATGTATTTGGAAATTGTCTTGCTGCACTCATCAGGAGAGCTTTAAACTAGAACAATGTGGGAAGGGAAGCAAAAGGCCAGAAAAAGCCATACAGCTGACAAATACTATTGAGATCTCTGCTACTGGAAGTGGAAAGGAAGAACAAAGACAAAACAATTTAAATAATAAAAATATGGGAGGAAGAGAAACCAATCACAAACTAAAATGTTTTTATACAAATGCACAAAGCATGGGCAACAAACAAGGAGAATTAGAACTACTAACGCAGGAAAAGAAATATGATGTCATTGGAATCACTGAAACTTGGTGGGACGATACACATGATTGGAATAAAAGGCTAAAAGGATACAACTTATTTGCAAGAAACAGACTTGATAAACGAGGAGGAGGTGTCGCATTGTATGTTAGAAAAGCGTATATCTGCACAGAGATTGAAGCTTCAGAGACTGGGAGTTCTGTGGAAACTGTTTGGGTAAGAATACAAGGAGAGAACAACGGAAAGGACACCATTGTAGGCATTTACTACAGGCCACCTGGGCAAGCTGAAGATATGGATGAACTCTTTATGTATCAAATGACCAAGTTCTCAAAAAAATATGACGTAGTGGTCATGGGAGATTTCAACTATCCAGACATTTGTTGGGAATCTCTCTCAAGTAAAACTAACAGGTCAAGCAAATTCTTATCCTCTCTTGCTGACAACTTTATCTTCCAAAAGGTAGGGGAGAAAACAAGGGGATCTGCTACTTTGGATCTAATCCTTATAAACAGGGAGGAAATGGTTGAGGAGGTAAAGGTGGCTGGGACCCTAGGAGGTAGCGATCATGCTATTATAGAATTTTGGATAACTAGAGGAGGAAGACATGTGAAGACTCAAACTTCAAGGTTAGATTTTAGAAAGGCAGATTTTAAGAGACTCAGAAAGAGAATAGGAGGGATCCAATGGCTGGATGTCCTTAAAGACAAAAATGTCCAGGAAGGATGGGAAATTTTTAAAAATGAGATTCTGAAAGCACAATCGTTAACAATCCCGAAAAGTAGGAAGAATGGGAAGCATTTAAGGAAACCAGGATGGATGAACACAGAACTTAAACACATGCTAAAAAGAAAGAAAGAAATGTTTATTAAATGGAAAGAGGGAGGCATATCTAAAGAAGATTATAATGCAGTCTGCAGATCCTTCAGGGCATGTATCAGGTTAGCTAAAGCTGACAATGAATTAAGGCTTGCAAGAGATGTCAAAAGCAATAAAAAAGGATTTTGGGGGTATGTCAAAAGTAAAAGAAAAGTCAAAGATGCTATAGGATTTTTACAGGATGAAAATGGAGAAATGGTAAGAGAGGATGTTGAGAAGGCCAAACTTTTTAATTCCTATTTTGCATCTGTTTTCTCTCAGAAAGAAAATGTAACATCAACTGATCTTCACTGTCCTTTTAAAGGAATAGAAGAATCCAAGTTATCTGTAAACAGAAAGATTGTGAGGGAATATTTAGCTAACATAAATGAGTTCAAGTCTCCAGGTCCAGATGAATTACACCCCAGAGTACTGAAGGAGATCGTAGAAGAAATTTTAGAACCACTCTCCATAATCTTTGAAAATTCTTGGAGAACAGGAGAAGTCCCAGAAGACTGGAGAAGAGCAAATGTTGTTCCTATCTTCAAAAAGGGGAAGAAGGTGGACCCAGGGAACTATAGGCCGGTGAGTCTGACTTCTATACCAGGAAAGATCTTTGAAAAAATTATTAAACAACATGTATGTAAGTACCTGGATAAGAATGAAGTGATTAACCAGAGTCAGCATGGGTTTATAACTAACAAGTCATGTCAGACTAACTTAATTTCCTTCTATGACAGAATCACTGACTGGGTGGATCAGGGAAATGCTGTAGATATAGTATATCTTGACTTCAGCAAAGCATTTGACAAAGTATCTCACACCATCCTTATTGAAAAAATGACCAAGTATGCAATGGACCAGGCAACTGTTAGGTGGATTCATAACTGGCTTAGTGATCGGACTCAAAGGGTGATTGTAAATGGCTTCACAACCAGCTGGATGAATGTCTCAAGTGGGGTACCACAGGGCTCCGTCCTGGGACCTGTATTGTTCAACATCTTTATCAATGATTTAGATGAAGGAATTGAGGGTAAACTGATTAAATTTGCTGATGACACAAAGCTAGGAGGGATAGCTAATACTAGAGAAGAGAGAGAGAGGATTCAAAAAGACCTAAATAAACTGGAGCAGTGGGCAGCAACCAACAGAATGATTTTTAACAGGGAAAAATGCAAAGTACTACATCTGGGCAATAAAAATGAAAAAAGCATATACAGAATGGGAGGAATAGAGCTAAGCAACAGTACATGTGAAAAAGACTTAGGTATACTAATAGATCATAGACTGAGCATGAGTCAACAGTGTGATGCAGCAGCAAAAAAGGCAAATACAATTCTGGGATGTATTAACAGAAGCATACAGTCTAGATCACGTGAAGTCATTATTGGTCTTTACTCCTCTTTGGTCAGACCTCATCTGGAATACTGTGTACAGTTTTGGGCACCACATTTTAAAAAAGACATAGACAAACTGGAGCAAGTTCAGAGAAGAGCGACCAGAATGGTGACTGGTCTGCAAACCATGTCCTATGAGGAACGGTTGCAGGATTTGGGAATGTTTAGCTTGCAAAGAAGAAGACTGAGAGGAGACTTAATAGCTGTCTACAAATATGTCAAGGGCTGTCACATTGTAGAAGGATCATCTTTATTCTCATTTGCACAAGGAAAGACTAGAAGCAATGGGATGAAACTAAATGGGAGGAGACACAGATTAGATATTAGAAAAAACTTTTTGACAGTTAGGGTGATTAATGAGTGGAACAGGCTGCCACGAGAGGTGGTGAGTTCCCCTTCAATGGACGTCTTCAAACAGAGGCTGGACAGACATCTGTCTGAGATGATTTAGTGAATCCTGCTTTGAGCAGGGGGTTGGACCAGATGACCCAGGAGGTCCCTTCCAACTCTACCATTCTATGATTCTAGGGTAGGCCAGGATCTCATCCCCCGTGAGGGCCATCTTCAGCTGGCGGAAGGACTCCTCTTCCGGCTTGTCTCACTTGAAGGGTGGCTTTTGGCTTCTGGTCTTAGATTGTCCTATAAGGAGGTCCTGCATAGGGGCTGCCATCTTGGTGAACCTGGGGATGAACCTTCGGTAGTAGCCTACCAACCCGAGGAACTGACTCACTTCTTTTATGTTAGAGGGGCTTGGCCAGTTCTTTATTGCCGTGAATTTGTCAGGGTCGGGGGCTACTCCTTCTGCACTCACCACGTGTCCCAGGTACTGTACCTTCGGCTTTAACAGATGGCACTTGGAGGGTTTCACTTTCATGCCAAAGCCTGCCAGGGCCTCGAACACCTCGGCCAGGTGCTTTAGATGGTCCTCGTAAGTCTTCGAATAGACAATCACGTCGTCCAGGTAAAGTAGGACCGTCTCAAAGTTTCGGTGCCCTAGACAGCATTCCATCAGCCTCTGGAAGGTCCCGGGTGCGTTGCAGAGCCCGAACGACATATAGTTGAATTCACTTAATCCCATCGGGGTGGTGAAGGCGGTCTTCTCCTTATCAGCCTCTGCCACAGGAACCTGCCAGTACCCACTAGTAAGGTCCAAAGTAGAGAAGAAATTAGCTGATTTTAGTGCGACCAAAGACTCCTCTATTCTAGGCAACGGGTATGCGTCTTTATGGGTGATACGATTGACTTCTCTATAGTCCAAGCACATTCTCATAGTACTTTCTTTCTTTTTTACCAGAACCAAGGGGGCTGCCCAGGGGCTACAACTGTCTCTAATGACCCCGGCTTCCTTCATTTCTCTCAGCATGCCCTTTGCGTTCTGATAGTGTGCGGGGTGGTACAGGTCTGTATCTTTCTTTTATTGGTGGGTGGCTCCCCGTGGGGATGTGGTGTTCTACCCCTTTCACTCTGCCGAAGTCTAGCGGGTGCTTACTAAAGATTCTCTCGTACTCTGGAACCACCCGGTAGACTCCTTGTTTTTGGTGCAAGGGAGTGGAGTCAGCACCCACGTGGAGTTTCTGGCACCAGTCCTCCTTGGGTTTCTGGGAACCATTACCCACTGCCTGGGGAGATGGAGGCAAGGGTTCCATGGCCCTGACAGCATTGTGTTCAACAGTATACAATTTGGCTAGTGTAGCGTACCGGGGCAAGTGTACTTCCCTTTCCCCAATGTTTAAGATCCGGACGGGCACCCTTCCATGGCGGACATCGACCACCCCCCGGGCTGTCAAAATGGTGGGCCTGCTGTCTGAGTACACGGGTTCTACCATGGCTTGGTAGTCTCTCCCTCTTAACCTGATTGCAGTCCGACACCAGATCATTTCACTTTTGGGGGGCATGGCAATGGGGAATGGGTCGCTCATCCTCACGCTACCGATCTCACCACCAGACAGTTCTACCTGTTGCCATCTCATCAGGGCTCTTATCTCCTTCTGGAGGACCCTCTGTTGGCTGGAGCTCGCATTCATCGCCACCTGCTGCAAAATTACAATTGCTTCTGAAAGACAATTTTCAATCACATTAGTACCCAAGGTTATTTTAGGGTGACTTTCTCGACGGTCAATGTCCACAATGATCACTCCCTGTGCCGGCAGTTCAACTTTAGCAATCTTAATGGTCATCTCTCTGAACCCCACCTGCGGCACGGGTTGACCATTGCTGGCGATGATGCTCAAGTCATCGTCTGGATAATGAGTTATATCAGTGTCACTCCAGTACTGCTTGAAAAGTACATAGGGGATGGTAGTCACTTGGGACCCGGTGTCCAGCAGTGCACTCATGGGGATACCGTCCAGCACTACGGGTAAAACCGGGTGTCCCCCTACGTACTTATCACGCCAATTAGATGGGCCTGATGACCTTATGCCTGGGGGTTGGCCCTTTGCCCTAGGTCAGACCCATTTAAAGTACAGTACCTGGCTACGTGTCCCGGCTGGCTGCAACGGCGGCAAATCGGCTGTCCATCCTCAGTGTAATGATCGGCGGGCCTCCCGCTGAACGACGGGATCCTCCTCCGTCGACGCCACGGGACATCCTCCGGACTGGAAGCCAGCTTGATTTGTCCTGACGGGTCCATCTGTAATGACTGTAAGGTCCTGGTCAATGCAGCAACACTCTTTGTTAGTTCTTGGACCTGATGGTGCAGGTTTGCAGGCGGGGATGGATTTAGGGCCTGCGCATCAGCCCCCACAACGTCTGCGGGATAGGGCGCCGCCCCCTGGTGGTAAGGGATGGCAGGGCGCCGGGAAGCTACAGCGCCACCCGGTGCAGGTTCTCGGAGCTCCCGGATGGCCCTATCGTTGAACTGTGCAAAAGTCAAATCGGGGTTCTGTAGGGCCATGAGGCGCAGCTGGGTTCTGTGGGCGCTGGACAGCAGACCTTCTATGAACTGGTCAGTCAATAGTTTATCTGTATCCTGCACGCTGCCAGGGTCAGCTTGCTTAATTGCCCCCAAGGCTTCCTGTAAATTTAGGGCATAATCTCGGATGCTATCTTGAGCTCGCTGCTTACATCCATAGAACCGCATTTTGATTTCTACTGAGGTACGGGTATCAAAGGTGTCCCGTAGACGGGTCAGAACCCCCCTTACAGTCCTTTTCTCCTCAGCTGTCCAAGACTTTACCTCCCGCTGGGCCGCACCAGTTAACTGCCCTATCAGTATGCTTATTTTCTGTTCTTCTGTCAGGGGATAAACTTTAAACAGTCTATACAGCCTTTCTTTAAAGTCGCCCAAGGTATGCGACTCGCCGGCATACTGGGGCAGCCAGGCCGCTCCGGGGATATAGGCAGGGGTGGATTAAGAGTAGCAAGGGCCCCGGGCAGTTTAGAAGGCGCGGGCCCCCTCCACACACCTGATTTATCACGTGACATGTCACATGATCCCCTGTGATAGATCATGTGATAGTTCATGGGAAATTAATTTGGCATAATATTAATTGTGCTGCCTCATCTGAGAGCAGCACAATATTGGGGCAGATACCCTAATTCCAGCGATGTGTCACTTTTTCAGCTGCTTGTTGTCATTTTGAGAAAATCACCGTTTTATCTGCTGCAGATCTAGCAGCTCTCTGAATGCTGCGCTCTGTATAGCCCCACCCACACCACTGATTGGCAGCTTTCTGCCCATGCTCAGTGTACACAGAAATCTACTGATCAGTGATGGGGGTGGGGTCCTACAGAACTTACTAGTCATCTAGTGATAATTACCTTCTGACAAATCAATGATTTTATCAGAACAACACTAAGCAGCCCAGTAAGTGACACATTACTGGAATCAGTGCCTCTAACCCTACATTATGCTGCTCTCAGATTAGGTGGCAAAAACCTGATGACAGATTCCCTTTAAAGGAGCTGTAAAGACAAAAAAGTTTGTATTAAAAAAAATACAAGCCATTTGTTAAATTAATTTTTTTTCATTGTTAATTCACATTAGACTGTATCTTCAACACTTTTGTCAGCGGGTCTTATTACAGACTCTGAATAGGGCAGCTCTCTCCCTCTCCCTCAGCAGAAAGTCACAGCATGGTTAAAAAACGGGATCTTTTATGATTTTCTCATAATAAATAAAAAAGGACATGCAAGTCCTCCAAACTATTTTCCGT